>NW_012118043.1:7841854-7853708 GCF_000951035.1 Colobus angolensis palliatus
CTAGGATTACAGGCGTGAGCCGCTGCACCCGGCCAGAGGGGAAGTGTATTTGTATATTTCACCCTGTCTTTCATAGGCGTTGTTTCAATGGCAAGCAAGTGAATTGAGCCAAAGAGACCCAATTGCAGAACTTTTGTAGGGACTGAAGGCAAAGAGAAGCCTCTTTCCACTAAGATTGATAGCTATGGGGAAGAAATAAGGCCAAAACTTTAGAGAGCACCCAAGTGGAGAAAGCCTGCGTGGTAGTAAAGCCAGCACAAAGGAAAGGAGAACAGACAGGAGAAAGACTGCGCTCTGACCACACTATTCAAGCTCCTGGATCCAGTTATACCTGAAGACTTGCCATGAGTTTTCAGTGACAAACCAATACATTTTCTTTCTTTTTAATTAATGTATTTATTTATTGGAATTGTAAACAACTTAAGCTGAGTTTCCATCATCTGCAATCAGAATACTCCTGACTAATACACTGGGCCTGTGTTACAGAGAAAAAAGCCACAGGCCGAGGCAGAAGAATCCTCCTCAAGGAGGACCCCAAGAGCCCCAGGACCACAGGCAGCACTGCCTCCATGCCCAGGTCACAAGGTGCAACTCAGATCGGGGGAGGAGTGCTGGGGTGACAGCCTGGCTGCAAGGGACCGCACAACTGTGTGGACCCTCTGGATCCTCGAAAGACTGCAGCTTTGAGTGGCTGTCAGATGCACCCTGGATAAGAATGTAACTCACAGCCATCACAGGCCTATAAAGCAATGGCAGAGTCACCGCCTTCCACAAGGGGGCAGTGTGGTCCAGAGTGGAAGTAGGTGAGAGAAATGCTTGTTACTCGTGAAACATCCCCTATGGACTCCTGGCAGCACCTGGAGGAAGGGCAGTTTTGCAGTGAGCTGAGATCTTGCATTCTGTAGATGGAAATGAAGCCGCTGATGCCTGGATTAGGGCTGGGGGGCCCTAGCACCCACAGACAAGAGAAGCTCAATAGTTACTTATTTTAGTAACTTTTCCTGAAGATGCCCTGGGAAGATGGCAGGTGTTCAGAGGGGATGAACATAGGCTGTACCTGTGACCCAGGCACACCATCATGGCATGAAATTGAAGAGACGCCAGGGCCCAAGGACATGCAGCCCTGGGAGCAAATAACGTGGTAATAATATCCGAAGACTGATGTCCCAAGACCCCTGACAGTAGGCAGGATGGGAGCTTAGAGTCAGAAATTGGATCATTTAAAGAAGGCCACATATCTGGGCTTGGTAGCACACATCTGTAGTCTCAGCTACTTGGGAGGCTGAGGCAGGAGGATTACTTGAGCCCAGGAGGTCGAGGCTACAGTGAGCTGGATGGGGCCACTGCACTCCTGCCTGGAAGACAAGAGTGAGAAAAAAAAAAAAAAAAAAAAAAAAAGAAAAAGAAAAAAAAGAAAGAAAATAGTGAGGCATGGTGGTGTATGCCTCTAGTCCCAGCTACTTGGGATGCTGAAGCAGGAGAATGGCTTGAGCCTGGGAGGTGGAGGTTGCAGTGAGCCAAGATGGCACCACTGCACTCCGGCCTGGGCGACAGAGCAAGACTCCTTCTCAAAAAAACAAATGAAACAAAACTTTGTCCTAGTGCATGGCAGCCTTGAAGAATATCTTCATTTAGCTTTGTTTCCCTTCCTTATAGTTTTCCCTAAGCAATTAGTCAATCAACAAATATTTCATAAATAGCTATGATGTGCAAAGCACAAGGTAAAAAAAAAAAAAAAAGGATCACTCCAGAGCTCTTGTCACTGGGAGAAATGCAACAGTGACCCCTCTAGGCTTGGCCTTGCGTGGATACTAAGGTGCCTATTAAAGGGATCCTTCCTCAGCTGCCTGTTCTTTTTAGACTAAACCAGGGCTAGAATTCAAGCAATTACAGAAGGTGAGGGATGGCAGCAAGGAGAAGGGAGCTGTCCTGCCTGGCTGGGTGCAAGAATGAGGGTGGAGTATGAGGGTTGCTGCTCTTTCCATTGCTGAATCACCCTAACGGCTGTTTCCTGCTTCCAGAACCAGAGAGCACAGGCAGCACAAGACAAGACCAAACTGCCTTTTCAAAAGCTGAGAAAGGCGATCAACATGAAGACCAGTGACTGGTGGAGGATGTCCAGAGAGTGGGGCTGGGGACAGATACCATGACATTTGAGGCTATAGAGAGGGCTTGGAGATCCCAAATGAAGTCTAAGGCTGTGATTTTCAAAGCGTGGAACCCAAATCATCAGCAGCACCTGGGACCTTATTAGAAATGCAAACTCTCAACCCCACCTCAGCCCCACTGAATCAGTAATTCTGGGGTGGGGCCAGCAATCTGTCTTACCAAGGCCTCCAGGTGATCCGGATGCACACTCAAGTTTGAAAACAAATGGCTTACTCTAGGGAGGCCCTCATCCCAGACATCCTGCACCTAAAGCACATGGCTGGGTGCGGTGGCTCATGCCTGTTATCCCAGGAATTTGAGTGGCTGAAATGGGAGGATAACTTGAGGCCAGGAGTTTGAGACCAGCCTGGGCAACATGGTGAGACAACCCCCCCCTACCCCCACCATCTCTACAAAGAATTTTAAAATTAGTCAGGTACTGGCCGGGCACGGTGGCTCACGCCTATAATCCCAGCACTTTAGGAGGCTGAGGTGGGCAGATCACAAGGTCAAGAGATCGAGACCATCCTGGCCAACATGGTGAAACCCTGTCTCTACTAAAAATACAAAAATTAGTTGGGGGTAGTGGTGCGCGCCTGTAGTCCCAGCTACTCAGGAGGCTGAGGCAGGAGAATTGCTTGAACCCGGGGGGCAGAGGTTGCAGTGAGCCGAGATCATGCCACTGCACTCCAGCCTGGGTGGCTGAGTGAGACTTCGTCTAAAAAAATTTTTTTTTAAATTAGCCAGGCATGGTGGCTCATGCCTATAATCCCAATGACTTGGGAGGATCCCTGGAGCCCAGTAGTATGAGGCTGCAGAGCTATGATTGTGCCACTGCTCTCCAGCCTGGGCAGTAGCAAGACCTTGTCTCTAAAAAACAAACAAACAAAAAAAGAAACACTTTCAGGCTTTTAGATCCCTGAATGGGTTCCAAGAAACCAGGCAGGAATTGTGAGGTTACCCCAACCAGAATTGTTGCCACTGTCCTCCCAGCTACCAGTCTCCCCTTCCTACTCCCTACTCCCTACCCCTCACCCCCAAACTCCTCTTGCCAGGAATGACTGCTGGCCCAGGCCAGGGACAGAGAGCCAGGAGCCTTCTCTAGAGGCTAGGCAACTTGAGCAGAAGCACCCCCTAGAGAGACTGCCTGGAGTCCTGAAACTTTTTCACAGGCGTTTGGCAGCTGCCCATTTACCTGCCCAGGCTGCTGGGAAATTCCAGTCCCTGAGTTTTGGGGCGGGACTTGGTTGATTCACTATAGGACAGGAGTGACCAATCAAAAACAGGCTCCAGAGGGGATGAAAGAAGCTAGGCACAGGCATCAGTTGTTGAGTTGGGAGGTGGGGGGTGGGAGGGCTGTACTGGATCCTTTACCCACTGCAGACCTCTCTGGGACTCAGCCATCTGAAAGCCAGGGTAGTGGTGGTGGGAGACTCAAGGCCAAGTTGCTTCCGTCTCCATATTTACTAGCTGGTTCTCAAAGAGTTTTCACCGACCGACAGCACCAGTGTTCCCTGAAAAAATGCAAATTCTCAACCTCCACTCCACCTGCAAAATCAGAAACTCTGGAGGTGGGGCCCAGGAATTCGTGCTGTAACAAGCCCTCCGCGAGATGCGGAGGCTCCCTCGCTCAAGTTTGAGGACTTCTGGCCTTGGGGTGCCCCAACAAACAAAGGATTCAGGCCCCCGCTGGCCGTTGGCCAGGAACTCCGACTTCCCCGCCCCAGTCGCCCAGAGCCCCTCAGTGCCGTGTCCCCGTGTCCCCGCCAAAGATCGCAGGATAGGCAGGCCCAGGGCCGCCGGCTGCAGCCTCGCAGAGAGGAATGGTGACCGTGAGATTCCTCTTTGACTTATTTTGTTCCATTCTGGGAGTAATAATTTGTTTTGTATTGGAATCAAAGCGCCTTTCGCGGCTCTTCCGTTTTATCTCGGCAGCTCTCAGGCCCAGTGGGAAGAGGCTCGGCCACAGTGCGGCGGCTGCTTCGCATTAGGGCGAGCGTGGTCCCCATTAGGCCACCAGCTCCGTGCAGAGCTTGTCTCCGTTAACGGGACGCATCTGACCCGGCTCTGCGCCGCGACATCCAGGGACCACCCCGCCTCCCCCCCCACTGTCACAGATGGCCCCAGAGAAAAGCGGAACTGGGTGGCTGGAGCCAGCCTTGGCAGTCCGAAGAGCTCGTGTCCACTGCCTGGAAGTCACGGCCATGAGTGACTCTCTTTAGGGTCAAACACTGACCCCAAAAGAGGGCTACAGGCCCTTATCTCTCCGGGGGAAGTAAATTCACAGGCCCTTAGCCTTTAGGACCCGGGCCTGCCAAAAGTGACTCCTAAGGAGGAAAGCATGGCAGGGTTTCCCCGAAAGGGTGAAGGGAAAATGGTTGCGTTTTACCTATCTACCTAGCACCCGCGCCGGGCAGCTCACAGATGCTCAAGGAAACATTTTTTCTCCTGATTTAGCATCCATTTTACAAACAGTATAGAACATCTAATGAAGAGAATATCAAAAACAAAAAGCTATACCCAGGCCTCCTGCCTTAATATCCCCTGCAGACAGAGAGGCACTGAAAGTAGCCCCCACCACCCACTGGGGAAGGGGATGGTGTCCTCAGTCCTGGCCAAACCAAGGCCACATGGCTTCCACCCACACCTTCTTAAGGGTGACAAAGGATCTGTGCTGGGGACCTGCCAGGGTGTGGAGAAATAGGCAGACTCCTGCAACCACCAGAGCAAAGAATGTTACACAAAAAGCCCCATTGTTCGGGTCAAATTTCACACTTATTTTCTTTGATTTCATTAAATGTTTGATTGCACAAACAGTATTGCAGTAATCATGGAAACTCAGAATTAAGATTGAAAGCCAGTAATCATCCAACGTTTAACCACTAACAAAGCAATTATTTTCATTTTTCCATACTGGTACACAATTCCCAGCTGTTTAACAACTGTATGATATTCAGCCATGTGGATGTGGTCCAATTTATTTAATTCCAACATTTAGGATGTTTCCAAGTTGTTCACTATTATCAAAGGAAAACATTGCAATGGCCTTTTTTGAGATTTGCTTCTTTCCTTTATTTATTGAGGAATGCACATTATTTTAATAACTTTTATGTGATTAAATAGGCAATAGATATTTTTTGTAGGGAATTTGAAAAATTCAGATCATAAAAATCAGCCATAATCTCAAATGTCCTTTTGCTCATTAAGCTTTTCTCACCTCTAGGCTGGACACAGTGGCTCATGCCTATAATCCCAGAGCTTTGGGAGGCCAAGGCAGAAGGATCGCTTGAGGCCAGGAATTCACAAGTAGCCTGGGCAACACAGCAAGACCTGTCTCTACAGAAAAAAAAAAAAAATTAATTAGTCGGGCATGGTGGCACATAGGATTCCCTGAGCCCAGGAGGTCAAGGCTGCAGTGGGCTATAATTGTGCCACTGTACTCAACTTGGGTGACAGAGCAAGACCTTGTCTCTAAAAATAAATAAATAAAGCTTTTCTCACCTCTGAACTCTTGTAGCACATGTTCTATTTACCCCCCTGATTCGACTCAGTTGTTTTCATCAGGTCTCACTTTGTGTTTCATGGCTGTTTGTCTTTTCCATATTCCTTAATTGTAATATTATTGAAGGCAAAAACCATGCCTTTTTCATCTGGAAATAACCATGATAGCTAGCTTGTATTTGGTGCCTATTCTATGCCAGCCATAATACATTATCTCACTTAGTTCCCACAGACTATATTTTTTTCCTTTTAACATGCGAGGAAAGTGAGACTGAGCAAGATTAAATAACTTGTGCAGGGCCCCCAGCCAGTAAATAGCATGGGGACAGAGACCAACTCCACATTCTAACCGGGATCTTGCCACTGTAGGGATGTAGAGTAGAACTGTATTAGACAGATGACCTCTAAAATCTCCTGTGATTCATGATGATATTAATCTAGCTGTGATTTAATAACCTGCTATATCTGCATCAATTACAATACAATATTGTGGGATTTTATTTTAAAAAGAATGTAAACAATGAGGACTTTATTATCTCACAATAAAGAAGACAGAGATTACTGGCTCTAGGCTATAGTTACAGTCACTCTAAAACTTGGGCACAAGTCCTGCTACTTGTCATGTTTTACCTCTGTGGACTGTAATAGACAGCGAATTCAGAAATTTTTTTTCCTTTTTTTTGACACAGAGTCTCGCTAGAGTAAGACCCAGACCGGAGTGCAGTGGCCAAATATTGGCTCATTGCAACCTCAGCCTCCTGAGTTCAAGCCATTCTCGTGTCTCAGCCTCCCAAGTAGTTGGGATTTGGGGATTACAGGCATGTGCCACCATGCCTAGCTAAGTTTTCGTGTGTGTGTGTGTGTGTGTGTTTAGTAGCAATGGGGTTTTACCATGTTTTTCAGGCTGCTCTCGAACTCCTGACTTCAAGTGATCCACCCGCCTCAGCCTCCCAAAGTGCTGGGATTACAGGTGTGAGCCACTGCACCTGGCCCACGTTCAGAATTAAAAAAAAAAAGAAAGAAAGAAAAAGAAAAAGAAGAAAGAAAGAAAGAAAGAAAAGAAAGGAAGGAAAGAAAAGGAAGGGAAGGGAAGGGAAGGGAAAGGAAAGGAAAGGAAAGGAAGGAAGGAAGGAAGGAAGGAAGGAAGGAAGGAAGATTGATTCTGATGGGAAAATGAGCCATTTCTTCCAGACTCTTTCTTAGAAGTCTGATCCACTTTCCCTGAACCCCTCAGTAGAGTTCCCTATTCATCTCATGGGCCTGGACTAAGTTTGTCACGTGCTGGTTCCTAAACCAGCTGCTGGCAAAAGAATGAGACCACCATGGCTGACTCAGACTAACTGGGATCTGCCTAAGAGTAGAGGCCAAGGTCTCTATGATTTTGTTGTTGTTTTTGCATATTCTGCTTATGTAATTTTTTTCTTTTTTGAGACAGGGTCTCACTCTGTTGCCCGGGCTGGAATGCAGTGGCACAATAATAGCTCACTGCAGTCTCGAACTTCTGAGCTCAAGTGATACTCCTGCCTTGGCCCCCCAAAGTGCTACGACTACAGATGTGAGCCACTGCACATGGCCCTATGTAATATTTGAGTCACTTATATCCTTGAACAAAAAGCAGAGTTCCCTGACAAGGAAGAGAGGATGAAATGGCTGATAGGGAGACAGATAATACTATAATCTTATAAAACAGAAAAAAAGTACCAGCTGGGCACAGTGGCTCACGCCTGTAATCCCAGCGCTTGGGGAAGACAAAGTGGGAGGATCACTTGAGTCCAGGAGTTAGAGACCAGCCTGGGCAACGTGGCAAAACCCCATCTCTACAAAAAAAATTAACTGGCTGTGGTGGTGCATGCCTGTGGTCCCAACTATTTGGAAGGCTGAGGTGGGAAGATCACCTGAGCCTGGGAGGCGAAAGTTGAAGTGAGCTGAGACCTCACCGCCACTGCACTCCAGCCTCAGAGACAGAGACGCTGTCAAAAAAAAAAAGGTACAAAAATAATGAATATATGTGAGCTACAAGTCAAGTTAAGCAGTCTGAATATTTCCTTCCCTCACTTGGAATATTATTACTCATCTTTATTTATTTATTTATGAGATGGAGTCTCGCTCTGCCACCCAGGTTGGAGTGCAGGAGTGCTACCTTGGCCCACTGCAACCTCTGCCTCCTGGATTTAAGTGATTCTTCTGCCTCAGCCTCCGGAGTAGCTGGGATTACAGGTGCCCGCCACCATACCTGGCTAATTTTTGTATTTTTAGTAGAGACAGGGTTTCACCATGTTGACTGGTCTGGAACTCCTGACCTCAGGTGATCCGCCCGTCTCAGCCTCCCAAAGTGCTGGGATTACAGGCGTGACCCACCGCACCCAGCCTATTGCTCATCTTTAAATCAGTCTAGAGTTGTAAATAAATCAGCTAGATTTAACTAGGTGTTTGTGTTTTAAACTACGAAGTTTTGCAGGGTAAAGAAATAGGGATTCAATGTATGGTCTTGAGACTGGACTGCCAATGGGATCAGAGATCTCTCTGTCTCTCAGCAGCCCTGTCTCTCTCTACTGGACTGCATGATCTTTCCCAAGACCTCCCTGCTTCTTTTCCATGTCCCCCTATTGTCTGCTGAACTGACCACTCCCTCCTGGATTTGGTATACATATGGCCACTGAGGACCCTTCAGCCCCTACTCCTTCTACAAATTTAAAACCTCTCTTGGAAATTCTTAATTCCAATCTCCAAGGGACAAACTACTTGAGGCTACTCATCCTGTCAAGACAAGTCACCTCAGAGGTTGCTGGCCTACCCAGTAGCTGGAAAGGCAGCCCTGGGGTCACAGGCCAGCCTAGGTCCAAGGAAGGGGACAGGGTCTCTTGTCAGAAAACCTTACTGCTGAACACCTCCTGGGTTCAAGTGATTCTCCTGCCTTAGCCTCCCGAGTAGCTGGGACTACAGGCATATGCCACTACGCCCAGCTAATTTTTGTATTTTTAATACAGACGGGGTTTCACCATGTTGGCCAGAGTGGTCTCGAACTCCTGACCTCAGGAGATCCACCCACCTTGGTCTCCCAAAGTACTAGGATTACAGGCGTGAGCCGCTGCACCCGGCCAGAGGGGAAGTGTATTTGTATATTTCACCCTGTCTTTCATAGGCGTTGTTTCAATGGCAAGCAAGTGAATTGAGCCAAAGAGACCCAATTGCAGAACTTTTGTAGGGACTGAAGGCAAAGAGAAGCCTCTTTCCACTAAGATTGATAGCTATGGGGAAGAAATAAGGCCAAAACTTTAGAGAGCACCCAAGTGGAGAAAGCCTGCGTGGTAGTAAAGCCAGCACAAAGGAAAGGAGAACAGACAGGAGAAAGACTGCGCTCTGACCACACTATTCAAGCTCCTGGATCCAGTTATACCTGAAGACTTGCCATGAGTTTTCAGTGACAAACCAATACATTTTCTTTCTTTTTAATTAATGTATTTATTTATTGGAATTGTAAACAACTTAAGCTGAGTTTCCATCATCTGCAATCAGAATACTCCTGACTAATACACTGGGCCTGTGTTACAGAGAAAAAAGCCACAGGCCGAGGCAGAAGAATCCTCCTCAAGGAGGACCCCAAGAGCCCCAGGACCACAGGCAGCACTGCCTCCATGCCCAGGTCACAAGGTGCAACTCAGATCGGGGGAGGAGTGCTGGGGTGACAGCCTGGCTGCAAGGGACCGCACAACTGTGTGGACCCTCTGGATCCTCGAAAGACTGCAGCTTTGAGTGGCTGTCAGATGCACCCTGGATAAGAATGTAACTCACAGCCATCACAGGCCTATAAAGCAATGGCAGAGTCACCGCCTTCCACAAGGGGGCAGTGTGGTCCAGAGTGGAAGTAGGTGAGAGAAATGCTTGTTACTCGTGAAACATCCCCTATGGACTCCTGGCAGCACCTGGAGGAAGGGCAGTTTTGCAGTGAGCTGAGATCTTGCATTCTGTAGATGGAAATGAAGCCGCTGATGCCTGGATTAGGGCTGGGGGGCCCTAGCACCCACAGACAAGAGAAGCTCAATAGTTACTTATTTTAGTAACTTTTCCTGAAGATGCCCTGGGAAGATGGCAGGTGTTCAGAGGGGATGAACATAGGCTGTACCTGTGACCCAGGCACACCATCATGGCATGAAATTGAAGAGACGCCAGGGCCCAAGGACATGCAGCCCTGGGAGCAAATAACGTGGTAATAATATCCGAAGACTGATGTCCCAAGACCCCTGACAGTAGGCAGGATGGGAGCTTAGAGTCAGAAATTGGATCATTTAAAGAAGGCCACATATCTGGGCTTGGTAGCACACATCTGTAGTCTCAGCTACTTGGGAGGCTGAGGCAGGAGGATTACTTGAGCCCAGGAGGTCGAGGCTACAGTGAGCTACAATTGTACCACCCTACTCCAGCCTGGGCAACAGAGCAAGAGCCTGTCTCTAAAAAATAAATAAATGAAGAAGGGGAGCACAGCTAATGCTGTTTGTTTCACACTTGAGTTTGTAAAGCAATAGTAAATTGTCTATATCGGGGTAAATAGTAAATTTTCTATATCAGGGGTCCCGAACCCCTGGGCCACCAACCGGTACCAGTCCATGGCCTGTTAGGAACCAGGCCGCACAGCAGGAGGTGAGTGTGGCGGGTGAGTGAGTGAAGTTTCATCTGTATTTACAGCTGCTCCAAATTACCACCTGAGCTCCGCTTCCTGTCAGATCAGCAGCGGCATTAGATTCTCATGGGAGTGCGAACCCTATTGTGAACTGTGCATGTGAGGGATCTAGGCTGCATGCTCCTTATAAGAATCTAATGCCTGATGATCTGTCACTGTCTCCCATCACCCCTAGATGGGACCATCAAGTTGCAGCCAAACAACCTCAGGGCTCCCACTGATTCCACATCATGGTGAGTTGTATAATTATTTCATTATATATTGCAATGTAATAATAATAGGAATAAAGTGCACAATAAATGTAATGCACTTGAATCATCCCAAAACCACCCCCCACCCCCATAAAAAATTGTCTTCCATGAAACTGGTCCCTGGTGTCAAAAAGGTTGGGGACCACTGCTGTATATGTAGTGTCTGCCCTCTCCAGGGCAAGCTGTCAGGAAAGGGATAGCCCGCCTGGTGTGTCTGAGGGGACTTGGAAAGGGAATCCCAGTAGCAGAGACCTGCAGGAGCCCAGCTTCTCCATGTCTTGGAGTCTCTATCCCAGAGCATACGGGGTAAGGTCTGAGGCATTTTCTCAAGCCCTGGATGGGACAGCCCCAATTCAGCCATGTGACCTCCCTCCTGAGCATAAATACAAGCAGCCCAACTTGGAACCACTTAAGAAGCAGAAATCAAATCCCAGCAAGATGGAAAGCACCTTACACATCATCCAGCTCAACCCCCTCAGGGAGCCGAAAAACAAATTAAAATAAAATAAAATAAAACAAAAGAGGCTGGGGCCTTGCCCAAGGTGGCATAGTGAATTGGTAACTCAGCCAGGAGCCAAAGCCAGGCCTCCTGACCACAAGTCTGGAGCTCTGTACTCTGTGCTGTGGCCCTCTCTCCTGATGAAAATCTCCATGTTCCAGACCAGAAAAAGGAAAAGATTTCTGCACCCTGTGTTTATCTTCACACCTGGACTTCACACTCTGGAATTTAAGAGTGAGAGCCCATCACTGTTATTTCCTTGGGATAATGCCTATTGCCCTGACCCATAAAGCTGCAGTCTCACTTATTGCCCCAAATGAGTCCCGGCCTCTCCTGAGTTAGATAGTAACGACAGTAGCAATCACTTATTGAGCATTGTATTCATCAGCGTCTCCAAAGAAACAGAACCAATAGGCGTTAGAGAAGGGCTTGTTTTAAGGAATTAACTCCTGTGATTGCAGGGACTGGCAAGTCCAAAATCTTTTTTTTTTTTTTTCCTTCTGACAAGATGGCCAAAATCCAAAATCTATAAGGCATGCCAACAGACAGGAAACTCCAGCAAGGGCCCACACTGCAATCTTGAGTCCAAAGGCAGTTTGGAAGCAAAACTCCTACCTCTTCAGGGACATCAGTCTTTTCTATTAAGGAGGGTAATCTGCTTTACTCAAAGTCTACTGATTAAAGGCCAGGCATGGTGGCTAACACCTGTAAGCCCAGCACTTTGGGAAGCTGAGGAGGGAGATCAATTGAGGTCAGGAGTTCGAGACCAGCCTGGCC
>NW_012118043.1:7854591-7858553 GCF_000951035.1 Colobus angolensis palliatus
CCATCTCAAAAAAAAAAAAAAAAAAAATACCCTCACACTAACATTTAGGCTAGTTGTTTGACCAAAAATCTGGATACCATAGCTTACCCTAATTGACACGTAAAACCATCACAAACATTTCCTCTGTGCCAGGCATTCAGATCATCTCAACAGCATTTTGAGACAGCTGTCATTATCCCCATCTTACCGAAGACAAAACCAAGGGCTTAAGTCCACAGGAAGTTGCAGACTGTATCTGGAATCCCAGTCTCCCCTCCTTCCTTGTCCATGACTTCCCCCATCTCACCACTGGCTCTCAGTTGGTTGCAAGAGCCCAGAAAGTGTGTCTAGGCCACAGGTTCTCAGCCACTGATGCACATTACAATCACGTCTCAGAGACAAAGCAAACCAACACACAAAGACCAATGTTCAGACCCTACCCCCAGAGAGGCTGATCGAGTTGGTCAGAGACGGGCCCCTGAGCATCAGTATTTTAATCTCTCCCAGGTGCTTCTAATGTGCAGCAAGGCTGAGAACCACGGTTATAGAAGGTGGGACAATGCAAAGCATGGGTCCCTCATCTCTTTGGAGTATACATTGCCCAGCAGAAAATAACCACAACCTAAATGAAATCAAGTAGCTATAAAATAGCCTGTGGGAAAAACTAGCAAATATATTTCCTTTCTCAGCATGAAATTAGCCATTTCCCCTCTCATATTTCAAGTAGTGTACAGTGAGTATTTCTTTTATTATTTGGAGATACAAAAGAGTGACACTGAGTTTAATTCATGTGGGCAACAGGCATTTGGTGAGCACTTGCTGGGTGTTGGCCAGCCAGCAGTCAGATCTAATGTGGTTCCTGTCTTTAGCCAGCAAACCCCGGAGGGGGGCAGTAAAGCTCATGAAACAATGTGGGGACTGCAATGACAGAAACTCGTCCCAAAGGTGCCAGAGTACAGAGACGGTGACCAGCAACAGGCTGGGCAGGTGAAACACTGGGTTCGACACTGTGAAGCCTGTATTTTGAGAGACTCACAACCACAATGAATATTCCTCCCTTTGTTATCAAGGCCTTGAGAACTCGAGGCAGCCACCCAACTGTGTTTTTTTTTTTTTTTTTTTTTTTTTTGAGACGGAGTCTCGCTCTGTCACCCAGGCTGGAGTGCTGTGGCCGGATCTCAGCTTACTGCAAGCTCCGCCTCCCGGGTTCACGCCATTCTCCTGCCTCAGCCTCCCGGGTAGCTGGGACTACAGGCGCCGCTACCTCGCCCGGCTAGTTTTTTGTAGTTTTTAGTAGAGACGGGGTTTCACCGTGTTAGCCAGGATGGTCTCGATCTCCTGACCTCGTGATCCGCCCGTCTCGGCCTCCCAAAGTGCTGGGATTACAGGCTTGAGCCACCGCGCCCGGCTCCAACTGTGAAAGGAACCAGCTCAGTGTACCACCAGGTCCTTACCTATTCTACCAGTCCTTGGTGAAATGAAAGAAGCTTCCATTTAGAAACTCTTGGTGTTAACATAGCCCTTCTTTTCTGAATTGATAATAGAATTTGGCTTTGCTAGTAATATCCTGATGTGCCAAATCAACAATTGACAAGTCTATGTGGTTTGCCCAATACTCCATGGGCTCATGAACTCCAAAAACCTGGGAAGCACCACACTAGACTATGCCCTGGGGCCTCACAAGAGCAGGAACCTCTGTGATCCTTGGTTTATGAGCATAGACCTGTCCTCACTCTGTCTACCCCGAGCTGCCTGAATAAACCACATGACATAGATTGTCAGCTCTTTTTCTTTTTTTTTTCTTGAGACGGAGTCTCACTTTGTCTTCCAGGCTGGATTGCAGTGGTGTGATCTCGGCTTACTGCAACCTCTACCTCCCAGGTTCAAGCAATTCTCCTGCCTCAGCCTCCCGAGTAGCTGGGATCACAGACGCATGCCACCACACCCGGCTAATTTTCTGTATTCTTAATAGAGACGGAGTGTCACCGTGTTAGCCAGGATGGGATTGTCAGCTATTTGAAAGAAAACACCTATATGTTGGAGCATAATGTCAGCAGAATTGTTGAAGTGGGCATTTTCAGGTGTTTATTAGGAACAAATAGGAAATACATTCTATTTTATGAAATGAAATGTTCTAATAAAAAAAACTCTTAAGTAACAAAAAATGAACAAACACGATTTTGTACTATGTAAGGTCGAAAATAAAGACAGCAGGGCTGGGCGCAGTAGCTCCCGCCTGTAATCCCAGCACTTTGGGAGGCCGAGGCAGTCAGATCACTTGAAGTCAGGAATTCAAGACCAGCCTGGCTAACATGAGGAAACGCCGTTTCTATTAAAAATACAAAAATTAGTCTGGTGTGATGGCACACATCTGTAATCCCAGCTACTTGGGAGGCTGTACCCAGCAGGTGGAGGTTGCAGTGAGCCGAGATCTTGGCACTGCACTCCAGCCTGAGCTACAGAGGAAACTGTCTCAGAATAAAAGAAAGAAGAAGAAGAAGAAGAAAAAGAAAAAGAAGACAGCATAATTTTCCTATTATTGGAGTCTGGACTTCTTGGACTGGACACCCCTGACTAAAGTGGGAAAGTGGACCACCAACCTTGGTTTCTGCCACCCCAGATCTGGGATACTGGCCCATCACTGATGTGACCCTTTGTAAGAAAATCAGATCAACTGAGAAGGGGGCAAACGTGGTATGAGTGGCTACTAATAAAACAAGGTATACCTAATACAAGAAAATAAAACTGGCCGGGCGTGGTGGGTCACACCTGTAATCCCAGCACTTTGGGAGGCCAAGGCAGGGTTCACTTGAGCCCAGGAGTTCAAGATCAGCCTGAGGAACATGGCAAAACCTCATCCTACAAAAAATACAACAACAACAACAACAAAATTAGCTAGGTGTGGTGGGGCCCACCTGTGGTCCCAGCTATTTGGGAGGTTGAGGTGGGAGGATCACCTGAACCCAGGAGGTGAAGTTTGCAGTGAGCCGAGATTATACCACTGCACTCCAGCCTGGGCAACAGAGTGAGGCCCTGCCTGGAAAAAAAAAAAAAAAAAGACAAACCTACTACAATGAAATAAAACTGGCCAGGCACTGTGGCTCACGCCTATAATCCCAACACTTTGGGAAGCAGAGCAGAGCAGATTGCTTGAGCCCAGGAGTTCAAGACCAGCCATGGTGAAACCCCATCTCTACAAAAGAAAAAAAGAAAGAAAGAAAAGAAAAAAAAAATTAGCCAGGTGTGGTGGTGCATGCCTGTAGTCCCAGCTAGTCAGGAGGCTGAGGTGGAAGGATCATCTGACCCCGGGGAGGTGGAGGCTGCAGTGAGCCGTGATTGTGCCACCGCACTCCAGTCTGGGTGACAGAGTGAGATCTTGTCTCACAAAAATAATAATAACAAATTAAAACTGTTTTCGAATGGGCAAGAACAAAAAATTAATCAAGTTATGCAAAAGGAAAAAAAGTGAGAAACATTTGAGGATGCCCGGTGCCTCCCTTCTGACACGCCCTACCTCCCACCCCCAAAGTCTCACCAATTCCAGAGCTGCCTCCAAGGTGCTTCCAGTCCTGGAGATAAATAGGCCATTCCTGCCCACACAGGAAGGGAGTGGACTTGACCCCTGGCCAAGAGTCCTGACAGGATTAAGGAAGGACAACCAATAAACTTGCATTTCCAGTGAGCACAGACCCATATTCTCAAGAAGGGGAAAACTTCCAACAGGAACCACAGGAACTGTCTCCATTTTTAAAAATAGCGACTATGTATTCATTTCATAGTCACACACACACGTTATCAAGACCGAATAAAAGGAACAATAGAGACGGGGGAAAAAAAGAGAAGTATAGAGAGGAGGCAGAGCCATTTTGAGCCCTCAGGGCATCCATGAAGTCAGGAAACTTGAGTTAACAGAAGCCATTCTCATGGTTGGACTGGTCAGTGCTCAGCTCTTTTATATATTGTTTTGCTTTTTTTTTTTTTTT
>NW_012118043.1:7860238-7863712 GCF_000951035.1 Colobus angolensis palliatus
TTTTTTTAGGAAGGGACAAAGTGATCTGGAGCCCAAGGCTGGAAGAGCCTCTTCGGGCTCCCACCATCAGACAGGATTAATGTCGAGCCTTGAAGGCAGGGTCTCTGTCCCTCCCGCCGCTGCACTCCCAGCACCTGGCACAGTGAATAATAGGTGCCATATTCACCAAATACTGACTGAGTGGCAACTAACACCAGGAAATGTCCTAAGTCCCGGTGATGAATCAGTGAACAAACAAAGCCTCTGCCCTAGTGAGGTTCATATTCTCCCCTGCGGGAATGGGGAAGACGATAAGCAAAACAGAAGTGTAAATGCATGTAAGATGGTGATAGATGCTGTGGAGAAAAACTAAGCGGGATAAGGAGGGTAAGGAGTGCACGGTGCGGTGGAGACAAAAAGGTCAGGCAAGGCTCTGATCGGAGAGGGACGCTTCAGCAGATCCTTCCAGGAAGGGGCGAGTCAGCTAGGAACCGAAAAATAAGGAACACTTCAAACGTGTTAAGTGAATGAGTTTTAGAGGCAGGATGCCACACTGAGCAAGGGCCCCTCTGGTGTGACCTATCCTCCCTCTCTCCACACCTGTCTGCTCCCCTTCATCCATCCATTCATCCATCCAGCCATCCCACAGGCACCTACCTGCTCCATGCTGGACCTTATGTGGAGTATATTTCATTGCCATATCCCCTACACGCAAGGATATGGAAATGAAAAAGACATACACCTGCCGGGCGTGGTGGCTCACGCCTGTAATTCCAACACTTTGGGAGGCCGAGGCGGGAAGATCACAACATCGGGAGTTCGAGACCAGCGTGACCAACATGGAGAAACCGCGTCTTTACTAAAAATACAAAAATTAGACGGGCGTGGTGGCGCGCGCCTGTAATCCCAGCTACTCGGGAGGCTGAAGCAGGAGAATCGCTTGAATCCGGGAGGCAAAGGTGGCAGTAAGCCAAGATTGTGCCACTGCACTTCAGTCCGGGCAAGAGAGCGAGACTCCGTCTCAGAAAAAAAAGAAAAGAAAAAGACATACTCCTTGAAGGGAAAAAGGGCCTCACTTTTACTCTGGTGGTACCAGAGAATGGCATAGCCCTTTCAGGGAGTAATTGGACAGCTTCTCACTTTTAAATATGGCCACCCTTTGCACCCAAAGCCCCAGTCTGGGGCTCGCAGCCAGGCATTTCACAGAGGTCAGTCAGGCCCACTGACTGGAAATAGACTGTGGATTTTGACTCCAACCCCATCTCTTATCAGCTCTAAAACCCTGAACATGTCATTTATCTGCCTCAGCTTTCACATCTGTAAAATTAAGCTAATAAAAATATATAATTTATCCGAGTTTTGAGCTAATACATTGCAAAGGGCAGGGCAGACACATAGAAAGTGTTCAATACATGTTAGCTATTATTATTAGCTCAGGCAAGGGTTTGAGCAGAAGTGCAATTTGTCTTTTTTTTTTTCTCTTGAGACAGGGTCTCACTCTGTTGTCCAGGCTGGAGTGCAGTGGCGCCATCTTGGCTCACTGCTACCTCCATCTCCCAGGTTCAAGAGATTCTCCCACCTCTGCCTCCCCAGTAGCTGGGACTATAGGTGCCTGCCACCACACCCGACTAATTTTTGTATCTTTTGGTAGAGATGGAGTTTCACCATGTTGGCCAGGCTGGTCTCAAACTCCTGACCTCAAGTAATCCGCCCACCTCAACCTCCCAAAGTGCTGGGATTACAGGCATGAGGCACCGTGACTGCCCCAAATGCTCTCTGCAAAATTATCTGCATAGCTCCATACGGAGGCAACCTCAATAAAGTTCCATCAATAGGGAAATAAATTTGATTACGGTCTATCTGTACTATAGAAGAAAATGTAATTTTAAGAAGATTGTGCTAATGGGAGACAATTTGAGACCCATATCAGCAAGTCAGACCAAATGTGAAAAAGCAGTGAGTCCTGTGGAACACTGGGATGTGTGACATAGGGAGGCCTGGAGGGGATTTGGCCTCTGGGGGTTTCTGTTTCTCCAATAAGAGACAATTGAGCTGTTATCTGAACTGTCAGTCAATACTAATCAAATTTTTAAAATGCACACATCTTTTAACCCAACAGTTCTACTTTTAGGAGCTTATTCAACAGATACACTTGCATATTTGCACTAAGAATCATAAAAAAGGTTTGCAGAAATGCTGTCAAAGGCAAGAACAACCTAAATGTCCATCAACAGAGGAAGTGTTAAAAAAATTATGATGTAGCCATCCAGTGAAAGCTTATTAGCCTTTAAAGTTATCAAAGCAGGTCTAGATGTGTGGATGTAGAAAAATTACATGTAAAATAGTCTTCAATTACAAAAAAAAAAGACAAAGAAAAGTTCAAGTACTCACAATAAGAGTCATGAAAACTTTTGAGAGGGCAGGGGGCTGCTCTGGGAACCCCCAAGGAGATAGCCTCGGATAATGGTGAGTCCTGAAGGCAGAATGCCCCCTCATTCGGCTTCGTTTCTTCTCTCCACCCTCAGTGCCCAGGACAGGACAGGACAGGACAAGTACTTATTGAGCACCACAGAGAGAGAGAGAGAAGATCGGACAGGCTCTCGGTCCTCTGAGGCTCACAACAAACAAAATGTGATGGGACGCCCCTTGGAGTAACTCCAAGTCTGAGCTCAGCAGAGCTACAAGACTTCAGGATGTGCAGAGCCTAAGTTTCCCATCATTTCATCCCTGCTAGTGCTCTGGGCTGGGCTGAAGCAGCTTGTTCTGCTAGATTTGGAACACACACAAGTGCCTCGAGGAGGCGGAGCAACATACACTGACCCTATCAGGCCCAGCTGAGCCCAAGAGTTTCCTAGCTTTGCCCCATCTAACCATACCCTTTCAGGCGTCTTATCTGGTTCCTATAAGTCTTGGCCCCCAGTCCATCTCTATGCAAGCAAAAATCCCTTGGATCCCGAAAGCTACTGAAATTTTAAAAATAAAAAAAATTAAATTAAAAATAGAAGAAATCTGAAAAAAAAAACTGAGATCTACAATCTCACAAAGAAATTAAAGAATATGAAATTGCTAGTATTCAATGATTATTGTTACTTTAAAAATGGCAGCTTTATATGGCTAATCTTAAGTAATTAAAACAACTTTGAGATATTATTTTTATCCTTTCATATTGGCAAAGATTAAAAAGGTTTACTGACATCTTGAATCAACAAAACTCTAGAGAAACAGGCACATTAAGGGCAGAAGACAAACTTGTACCGTCCCTGTGAAAGGTGATTTTGGCAATTAACTATTAAATAACAAATCTAAATACCCTTTGGCCCAGCTATTCTACTGGTAGAACGTTATTCTACAGATATACTCACATACCTGGAATATACACAGTTATTAATCACGACATTGTTTGTAATCACAGAGAATAAGAAAAAACCAAATACTCATCAATTGGTGGACTGGTTAAATAAATTATAGTACATTCTCTCTCTCTCTCTCTCTCTC
>NW_012118043.1:7869937-7873262 GCF_000951035.1 Colobus angolensis palliatus
TTCTTTGCTGTAGGGACTGTACTATGCACGTAGGATGTTTTAGCAACATCCCCGGCGTTTACCCACTAGATAACAGTAGTAAGATTTTCACAGTTGTGACAACCAAAAATGTCTTCAGACATTGCAAAATACCCACTGCGGGACAAAATCGCCACCAGTTAAGAACTACTCATGTAATGAAGAGCAGTAAAACCTTTCTTCAAAAAGAGATCAAGAGGCCAGGCCCAGTGACTCACACCTGTAATTCCAGTACTTTGGGAGGCTAAGGTAGGAGGATTGCTTGAGGCCAGGAGTTCAAGACCAGCCTGGGCAACATGGTGAAACCCTGTCTACAAAAAAATGGCTGGGCACAGTGGCTCACACCTATAATCCCAGCACTTTGGGAGGCCAAGGCAGGTAGATCACCTGAGGTCGGGAGTTCGAGACCAGCCTAACCAACATGGAGAAACCCCTTCTCTACTAAAAATACAACATTTGCGGGGCGTAGTGGCACATGCCTGTAATCCCAGCTACTCAGGAGGCTGAGGCAGGAGAATCGCTTGAACCTGGGAGGTGGAGGTTGTGGTGAGCAGAGATAGCACCATTGCACTCCAGCCTGGGCAGCAAGAGAGAAACACTGTCTCAAAAAAAAAAAAAAAATTAGCTAGGCATGGTGGTGCGTGTCTGTAGTCCCAGCTACTTGGAAGGCTGAGGTGGGAGGATTGCTTGAGCTGAGGAGGTGAAGGGTCCCGTGAGCCAAGACAGTGCCACTGCACTTCAGCCTGCGTGACAGAGCCAGACCCTGTCTCAAATAAATAAATAAGATCAAGTTTACAATGGAATCATATAAAATGCTCAATTTAAAAATCAGAAAAGGCAGAAAAAGAAGGAAGAGGATATAACAAGTAGAAAACAGTTACAGGCCGGGCGCGGTGGCTCAAGCCTGTAATCCCAGCTACTCAGGAGACTGAGACACTAGAATTACTTGAGGTGGAGGTTGCAGTGAGCTGAGATGGCACCACTGCACTCTAGACTGGACAACAGAGCAAGACTGTCTCAAAAAAGAAATCTCTCTAGGTACTGATTTGAAATGCTCTCTAAGATCTAATCTCATCTCTATGCAAATTTTTAAAAACATGCACACAAGGTACAGAACAATGTGTATAGTATGTTACCATCTGGGTAGAAAATGTGTGTTATGGTGTCTAAACAATTGAAAACATGTGTTGTAGAGGGGAACTTGGATAGCTGGAAAATAGAAGTAGGAGGGAAACTTTTCATTAAATTGCTGTTTTGTGCCTCTTAAATTTTGAATCCTCTGAATAATTGCCCAGTCAAAACAAACAGCAAACAAAACACACCTGAGGAAACAATGAGGCTTTCTAGAGTGGAAAGCCAGGAACCTGGAGCTTAGAGGCAACCTGAGGAGGCAAAACTAATCCAAATGGGATAGAGGGAGACTGCCACAAGGCCATAGCTCACCTAAGCCAGGAAAGAAGGCGATCTGCAGTGGGCCAAGAACCAAAGGAGTGGCCCCATTACCATCAGTCCCAATGACCCACTCTGTGCTTCCTGTCCCTGTGACTCTAGGCTCTGCAAGGTTAGAGACCCTAGTCCCCAAAGGCGCTGCACTCTTGCCAGGGGACATAACAAGGGTCCCATTGAATTACAAGCTATAGCTACTCACCAGTGTCTAGCTGATGAGAGGAAGAGTCCCCATAACAGCAGGAGTAATTGATGGCAATCAGATCACTGCAGCCTCCACCCCCAACTCGCCTGACCGTGCCACCCACTCCATCTTGGGTTCAAGCGATTCTCCTGTCTCAGCCTCCCAAGTTGCTGGGACTACAGGGGCACACCACCATGTCCGGCCAATTTTCTTGTTTTTTGTAGAGACAGGGTTCTTGCTATGCTGCCCAGGCTGATCTCCAACTCCTGGGTTCAAGCCATCCGCCCCCCTTTGTGCTCCCAAAGTGCTGAGATTACAGGCGTGAGCCACTGCGCCCTTCCCCTACACTGTAATTGTGAATGGACATGTGTAGTAACCCCAGTCTAAGAGGGGTATAATTACCAAGGGTCACTCCGTTGCATAAGCTACAACCAGCAAAAGTGATACATGAGGGTGAGGAGGATTGAGTAGATAGTGGAGGAGGGAGAAGATAAGTACCAGTTATGACTGTGAGATCAGCTGCAGCAATGGGAGCTGTAGCTGTCCAACTAGTTACAAAAAGAGGCCTCGAGGAACCACAGGGGAACTTCTCCCTGGACCTGTGTGGAAAAGCATCTTTGTGCAATACCAGGAGGTGAACTGAAGCAACCACGAGAATGTGTGTCTCAGATCTCACCTGCAGGGAGTATATTTGACCAATGGTCCCATGTGTGTGCTCTGAAATCTGTCAGAGCACAGGCTGCTCCCAGTCAATGTCTGAGCATTGTGGGAACCCCGTACCCAAGAGATGTAGGACTCCTCTCAGAGGCAGTTTTGGCTCAAAGACTCCCTCCTCAAAAGTGATGCCAAAACTTTCTTATAATTGCACTGCACTGTAAGATTCTTCCCATCTAACTTGCCTTCCTTCCTTCCTCCCCTCTCTTCTCCATCACAGCCTGATGCTCTCCCAGCCTTTACCAGCTTCCTTTCTACTTTCCCTTTCAGGCCTTTTCTCAGTAAATCTCTTCAGATCTAACCCAATCTTGGCATCTACTTTTTGGAAGGCCTGCACTAACACAAAAACTATTGCTATTGTGTATAAAAGTGAGTTCCAAGCTTCCTGGAAGTCAAAGGAAAAATATTATATTACTGTATAGTATTCACTAGTGCTCTTCATGAAACACTTCTAGCTCCCCCACTTCCAGGCACCTTGGTACGACTGATTCCTTGAATTGGATAGGGCCATGTGACTAGATATGTTGCTTTAAGTTAATAAGATTTAGGGAGGCCAGGCTCACACCTGTAATCTCAGCACTTTAGGAGGCCAAGGTAGGCAGATCACTTGAGCCCAGGAGTTCGAGACCAGCCTGGCCAACATGGCAAAACCCTGTCTTTACTAAAAACACAAAGAAATTAGCCAGGCATGGGCCAAGCGCAGTGGCTCACGCCTGTAATCCCAGTACTTTGGGAGGCCGAGGAAGGTGGACTGCCTGAACTCAGGCGTTCAAGACCAGCCTGGGCAACATAGTGAAACCCTGTCTCTACTAAAATACAAAAAATTAGCCAGGCGTGGCAGCGTGCGTCTGTAGTCCCAGTTATTCAGAAGGCTGAGGCAGGAGAATTGCTTGAACCTGGGAGGTGGAGGTTGCAGTGAGCCAAGATCGTGCCACTGCACTCCAGCCGAGGTGACAGAGCAAG
>NW_012118043.1:7874792-7876020 GCF_000951035.1 Colobus angolensis palliatus
AAGAGAAAAAAAAGAAAACAGTTACAAACATGGTGAATATTAAGCTGCAGTGGGCCGGGAAGTCCTCCTGGGCCTGGGAACTAAAGGGTGAAAGCAGGCATGGCCTATATCAATAATCACTTTACAGGTGAATAGTCTCAAGAGAATGAGATGACAAGCCACAGACTGGCAGAAAATAGTTGAAATTCTGTACTTTCAGCTCAATTTTACTAAAAACCTAAAACTACTCTAACAAATGAAGTCTATTTTTAAAATATTTTTGAAATGTGACTAGCCTAAATACACAAAATAAAAGACAGATATTGTCAGAATAGGCAAAATAACCTACAGCTAGCATTACAGTTAGTAGTAAAAAATTGGATGCCTTCCCCCTGAAATTGGGAACAAGGCAAGGATTTTCTCTCTTACCACTGTTACTCAACACTGGACTAGAAGTCCCGCCTACTGTGATAGGCCAAGAAAAGGAACCAGATGCAGATTGCGAAGGAGCTACAGATGACATGATTGTCTATGCAGAAAATCCCAAATAATTGGCAAAACAACTTCAGGAACTAATACATAAATATAGCAAGGTCACATTTCACAATGATATAAATAAACAATTAAATGAGAGAGAAGTGATAAATCTTATTTGCAGAAGGATTCTAAATAATATATATAGTCCAGACACAGTGGCTCATACCTGTAATCCCAGCACTTTGGGAGGCTGAGGCAGGAGGAGTACAGGAGTTTGAGATCAGCCTGGGTAACATAGCGAGACCTCGTCTCTACAAAAAATAAACAAAATTAGCTAGCATGGTGCCACACACCTGTAGTCCCAACTACTCAGGAGGCTGAGGTGGGAGGATTCCTTGAGCCCAGGAGGTTGAGGCTGCAGTGAGCCAAGATCATGCCACTGCACTCCAGCCTGGGCAACAGAGAAAGACCCTGTCTTCAAAAATAATAATAATAATTAAAAAATCAATGTGTATAGATACTCCCCCATTGTTATAGCTTTAACTGTGTTCCATAAAAAGATATGTTAACTGGGCGTGGTGGCTCAGCCTATAATCCCAGCACTTTAGGAGGCCAAGACGGGCAGATCACGAGATCAGGAGATCAAGACCATCCTGGCTAACACAGTGAAACCCCGTCCCTACTAAAAATACAAAAAATTAGCCGGGCATGGTGGCGGGCGCCTGTGGTCCCAGCTACTCGGGAGGCTGAGGCAGGAGAATGGCGTGAACCC
>NW_012118043.1:7876750-7885301 GCF_000951035.1 Colobus angolensis palliatus
AGGCCGAGACGGGTGGATCACGAGGTCAGGAGTTCGAGACCATCCTGGCTAACACGGTGAAACCCCGTCTCTACTAAAAATACAAAAAATTAGCCGGGCATGGTGGCGGGCGCCTGTGGTCCCAGCTACTCGGGAGGCTGAGGCAGGAGAATGGCGTGAACCCGGGAGGTAGAGCTTGCAGTGAGCGGAGATCGTGCCACTGCACTCCGGCCTGGGCGACTGAGCAAGACTCCGTCTTCAAAAAAAAAAAGAAAAAAAATATGTTGAAGCCTAAACCCTGGTACCTGTGACCTTATTTGGATAGGGTCTTTGCAGGTAGAATCAAGTTAAAATGAGGTATTTAGTGTGAGCCCTAACCCAGTACGACCGATGTCATTATAAAAAAAAGAGGAGAGCCACAGACAAAGACAAAGAGAACAGAAGGAGAATATCATGTGCACACAGAGGCAGAGAGTGGAGTCATGTGTCTAGAGAACAGAAGGAGAATATCATGTGCACACAGAGGCAGAGAGTGGAGTCATGTGTCTATAAGGCCAAGGGTTGCCAGCAGCACCAGAAATTAAGAGAAAGGTGCTGCGGTTTGAATGTGTCCCCGAAGTTAATATGTTGGAAACTTAATCTCTAGTATACCAGTGTTGAAAGATGAGGTCTTTAAGAGATGAATAGGTCATGAGGGCTCTGCTGTCATCAATAAATTAATACCATATTGCGGGAGTTGGTTAGGTATCCTGGAAGTGGGTTCCAGAAAAAAGAATGAATTTGACCCCCATTCCCTTCTCTCTTGCAAGTACGTTCTCTTGTCTTTCTGCCTTACACAATGGAATGAGCAGCAAGAAAGCCTTCACCAGATGCAGTGCCCTTGAATGTGGCCTTCCCAGCCTCTAGAACTTTTAAGAAATAAGTCTCTGTTCTTCATAGATGACCCAGTCTCAGGTATTCTGTTATAGGAACATGAAATGAACTAAGACCGAAGACATGGATCAAATTCTCCCCTAGGACCTTCAGAGAGAGCATGGCCCTGCTGACATTTTGATTTCAGACTTCTAGCCTCTAGAACAGGGGTTCCAACCCCTGGGCTGAGGACCAATACCAGTCTGTGGCTTGTTAGGAACCGAGCTGCACAGCAGGAGGTAAGTAGCAGGCGAATGAGCACTGCCTGAGCTCTACATCCTGTTAGATCAGTGACGGCATTTGATTCTTATGGGACCGTGAACCCTATTGTGAACTGCGCATGTGAGGGATCTACACTGCACATACCTCATGAGAATCTAACTAATGCCTGATGATCTGAGGTGGAACAGTTTCATCCTAAAACCATCCCCCCAACCCCCACATCTGTGGGAAAGCTGTCTTCCATGAAACTGGTCCCTGGTGCCAGAAAAGTTGAGGACTGCCACTCTAGAACCATGAGAGAACACATTTCTGTTCTTTTACGCCACCAGTTTGTGGTACTTTGTCACCATTGCCTTAGGAAACTGACATACTCCTCGAGGAGGTGGAACATAACTCCCACACTTAAGGAGTGGGCATAGTGACTTCCTTCCAAAAAAGAACACTGTGGAAAAGGGCTAAAAAAGTAACTTTACATTGGTGAAACCCGATGAAGCCAGGTGACCAAGCTCAACATCAACGGCGATGACTCATGTTGATTGTATGTACCTTGATATGATGTGATGAATATGTGGTCTTCCTCCCAAAAACCTATAACCACCAGCCAGGCACTGTGGCTCACGCCCTGTAACCCCAGCACTTTGGGAGGCCGAGGGGGATGGATCACCTAAGGTCAGGAGTTCGAGACCAACCTGGCCAATGCAGTGAAACCCCGTTTCGACTAAAAATGCAAAGTTTAGCCAGGTGTGGTGGGGGGTACCTGTAATCCCAGCTACTTGGGAGGCTGAGGCAGGAGAATCACTTGAACCCAGGAGGTGGAGGTTGCAGTGAGCCAAGATCACACCACTGCCCTCCAGTCTGGGTGACAGAGTGAAACACGAAGCTCCATCTCAAAAAAAAAAAAACACCCTATAACCCCAGTCTAACTGTGGGAAAAACATTGAAAACACTGGACAGATTCCAATGGAAGAGCATTCTACACAATACCAGACCAATATTAATCAAAACTGTCAAGGTTATCAAAACCAAGGAAAATCTGAGAAACCACCCCAAGCCAACAGGAGCCTAAGGAGACATGATAACTAGATGCAGTGTGATATACTGAATGGTATCCTGGATTACAAAAAGGACATTAGGTAAAAATTAAGGAAATCGGCTGGGTGCAGTGACTGACGCCTGTAATCCCAGCACTTCAGGAGGCCAAGGCGGGCGGATCACGAGGTTAGGAGTTGGAGATCAATCTGGCCAACATGGTGAAACCCGTTTCTATTAAAAATACAAAAATTAGCTGCGTACAGTAGCATGCATCTGTAATCCCAGCTACTCGGGAGGCTGAGGCAGGAAAATCGCTTAAAACTGGGAGGCAGAGGTAACAGTGAGCCAACATGGCACCACTGCACTCCAGCATGGGTGACAGAGCAAGACTCTAGCTCAAAAAAAAAAAAAATTTAAGAAAATCTGGGCCAGGTATGGTGACTCACACCTATAATCCCAGAACTTTGGAAGGCCAAGGCAGGAGGATTGCTTGAGCCCAGGAGTTTGAATTTACAATGAGTCATGATCATGTCACTGCACTCCAGCCTGGGTGACAGAGGAAGATCTTGTCCCTAAATTTAAGTTTAAAATAAATAAATAAATCTGCATAAACTGTGGACTTCATTTATAATCATTGATCAATATTGGTTAATTAACTGGAACAAATGGACCATACTAACATAAGATTAATAATAGGAATAACAGGAGAAACAGAGTGGAGTATAGAGGGAACTATATCTTCAATTTTTTCTTTTCTTTTTTTTTTTTTGAGATGGAGTCTTACTGTGTTCACACAGGCTGGAGTGTAGTGGTATGATCTCGGCTCACTGCAACCTCTGCCTCCCAGATTCAAGTGATTCTCCTGTCTCAGCCTCCAAAGTAGCTGAGACTACAGGTGCAGGCCACGATGCCCAGCTAATTTTTGTATTTTAAGTCGAGAAGGGGTTTCACCATGTAGGCCAGTCTGGTCTCGAACTCCTGACCTCAAGTAATCCACCCGCTTCAGCCTCCCAAAGTGCTGGGATTACAGGTGTGAGCCACAACGCCTGGCCTATATCTTCAATTTTTATATAAGTCTAAAACTGTTCCATAAAATAAAATCTATTTTTAAAAAAATTTTTTTTTTTTTTTTTTTTTTGAGACAGAGTCTTGCTCTGTCGGCCAGGCTGGAATGCAGTGGTGCAGTCTTGGCCACTGCAACCTCCGTCTCCTGGGATCAAGCAATTCTCCTGCCTCATCCTCCCGAGTAGCTGGGATTACAGGCATATGCCACCACACCCGGCTAATTTTGGTATTTTTAGTAGAGACGAGGTTTCATCATGTTGGCCAGGCTGGTCTTGAACTCCTGACCTCAGGTAATCCGTCCGCCTCGGCCTCCCAAAGTGCTGGGATTACAGGCATGAGCCACCGAGCTCCGCTTCAAAATTTCGTAAGATGAAAGAAAAGCCAGTGCTGCAAAGATGTCAATATTCCTCCAAAATGCTATAAAAGTTAACTTTTTTTAAGAGAACAAATTTATTATGGTGCCTACTCTAAGAAAATTTGCCATTTGATCTTCATATCATTGCTGGTTGTCATCATAATGGACTTTTTTTTTCCATTGTAGTTCTGCGTTCTTTGTGGCAGAACTGTTTCCTATGTGAATGCCTCACTTGATGATCTTGGTTGAAGATAAGGGTATGCAGTCATGTCATTATTCCCTGAAGGATGGTTTGCAGTGGACTGCAGGTGAAGAGCTTCCTAATAGAGATGTCCTTCAGGGAGGCCCTCAGCTTTCCTGAACAAGGCCCCACAGAAACGCTGCATCTGAGTGGGCTCACCATGACTTAAGATCTAGAATCCATTTTTACAAAGTAAAACCCGTAGTTCTGTCCCTTTTGCCCAGAGCCTACATACCTATAGAAGGCTGGTCTCCTGACTGAGCTCCACGGGCAGATGTAGAAGCCAGAACCAAACCTGTGAGAGGCCAGAAAACCAATCTGGCCAGGTGACCCCTCAGGAAAATACGGAAATAGTAATAATCCCACTAACACATAATATTTTCCATGTAAACATTTTTATTGGCCAGGCACGGTGGCTCACGCCTGTAATCCCAGCACTTTGAGAGGTTGAGGCAGGCAGATCACTTAAGCCCAGGAGTTTGAGACCAGCCTGGCCAATTTGGTGAAATCCTGTCTCTACAAAAAAATAATAATAATAATACAAAAATTAGCTGGGCGTGGTGGCATGCACCTGTAGTCCAAGCTACTTGGGAGGCCAAGGTGGGAGGATCACCTGAGCCCAGGAAGTTGGGGCTGCAGTGACCTGAGATTGAGCCACTGTACTCCAGCTTCACTCTAGGGTCTCACTCCCTCACTCCAGGACAACAGAGTGAGACCCTATCTCAAAATATATATATATATTAGTATGATGACCAAGGGTTATCCCATACTACCCCATTTCTGTGCATATTAATAGCAAAAGGAGGAAAGAGCCTTTACAATGGAGGGACTTGGCAATTACTATCTGAACACAATCTGCAGATGTAACATCACCAATGGTGGGGCAACCTGACATGATGTCTTGCTGGTATGATGCAATATAAAGTACAATTTTTTTTTTTTTTTTTTTGAGACAGAATCTTACTCTGTCACCCAGGCTGGAGTGCAGTGGCATGATCCTGGCTCACCGCAACCTCTGCTTCCCAGGTTGAAGCAATTTTTGTGTTTCAGCCTCCTAAGTAGCTGGGATTACAGGCATGCATCACCCAGCTAATTTTTTGTATTTTTAGTAGAGATGGGCCTTCGCCAAGTTGGCCAGGCTGGCCTCAAGTGATTCACCTGTCTTGGCCTCCCAAAGTGCTGGGATTGCAGGTGTGAGCCACTACACCCAGCCTACAATGTCACCTTTGAAAAACTTCTTACCGGCCGGGCGCGGTGGCTCAAGCCTGTAATCCCAGCACTTTGGGAGGCCGAGACGGGTGGATCACGAGGTCAGGAGTTCGAGACCATCCTGGCTAACACGGTGAAACCCCGTCTCTACTAAAAATACAAAAACCTAGCCGGGCAAGGTGGCGGGCGCCTGTAGTCCCAGCTACTCAGGAGGCTGAGGCAGGAGAATGGCGTAAACCCAGGAGGCGGAGCTTGCAGTGATCTGAGATCCGGCCACTGCACTCCAGCCTGGGCAACAGAGCGAGACTCCGTCTCAAAAAAAAAAAAAAAAAAAAAAAAAAACTTCTTACCATAAAAGCAAACTCAAATCCAACTGAAGCTACAGAGTTGACTTTTATTTTACAGGAAGTACAAGAAGCAGAGGAAGAAGTTAAAGAACAATGTGAAGAAACCATCAGACAAGTCCTAAATGTGGGGACATTCTACAACTGTCCTTGTCTTTTCAAAAACTCTGTTATGAAATAAAAAAGATGAGGGGATTGGGGAGCAGTTCTCTATTCCACAAATTCAGTAACATAGACTTCTACCATCTGTGATGCTGTCATGGTTAACACACTTCCTACAAGGCCACCCAGAAACAGGAAGGGATCATGCAGAATCTTTTTTTTTTTTTTGAGACGGAGTTTCACTCTTGTTTCCTGAACTGGAGTGCAATGGCGTGATCTTGGCTCACTGCAACCTCTGCCTCTCGGGTTCAAGCAATTCTCCTGCCTCAGCCCCCCAAGTAGCTGGGATTACAGGCACTACAGGTGCCCGCCACCACACCCAGCTAATTTTTTGTATTTTTAGTAGAAATGGGGTTTTACCATGTTAGCCAGGCTGGTCTGGAACTCCTGACCTCAGGTGATCCACCCTCCTCAGCCTCCCAAAGTGCTTGGATTATAGGCATGAGCAACCACACCCAGCCACCACACAGAATCTTACAGGATGGGCCAGGTGTCAGGAGTTCAAGACCACCCTGGGCAACATGGTGAAACCCCGTCTCTACTAAACATACGAAAAATGAGCTGGGCATGGTGGTGTGCACCTGTAATCCTAGCTACTCAGGAGACTGAGGCAGGAGAATTGCTTGAACCTGGGAGGTGGAGGTTGCAGTGAGCCAAGACTGAGCCATTACACTCCCACCTGGGCAACAACAGTGAAACTTAGTCTCAAAAAAAAAAAGAGTCTTACATGATGGTTTTTAATAGGCCAAGCCTCAAAGGGCTATATGTCAGCTCCTACTTACATTTTTTTTGGCCATAACTTTATAAGGTTTCCTATCTAGCTGCAAGAGAGCTAGGAAGTGCGACCTGGCTAGAAGCTCAGGAAGGAGAGGAAAGGGTTTTGGTGAGCATCTAGTCGGTCTCTCCACACATATGGTAAGCACCATTTACCCCTCTAGTAGGACAGGTCTCAGCGTGGTCTCTGCCAGGCAACCCTAAACTATGCATACCCTCAGTCCCATGCCAGTCCTCGATCTGAGATGGACCGGCAGCCTAGTGTCCGCCTTCCTCCTGTCATCCCCCATGGTCAGTCAGTCACTAAATAGCAACCTCTCCACCCTTACACATGTCTCTAAATAGCCACCGCCTTTCTGTCTGCAACTGCCAGAGCTTTGTGCAACAGCCTTCCACCTAGTCTCCCTTCATGCAAAGTTTCCGCTCTCAGGGAGTTTCTTTTCTTCTATAAGGCTGCAAGTGAGCAAATACATAAAGGAACGAGAGAATGGCAGGTTCTATGTGGAAGCAGATGTTGAAATGGTAGAGATAGCTGGGGTGGAGAGGAGGGGTTAGTATGTAGAGAGCAGTCAGTGAAGACCGCACTGTGGCGGTAGCTGTGGCAGATAGTATTATCCAAAAATTATCCAGAAAAACAATATTTCAATTTCCACATGCTGTTTCAGAACCCTGCCACTCCCTCATCAAGTGGCAGACTCCGTGTTCCCTTCAGTTGAGCTCCAATGGGTCTTTTGACCTTCTCAACTAATAAAATAAAACAGAACTCCCAAGTCTAGGTCAGAAAAGACATTACAGCTTCTACCTGACTTTTGTTTTGTTTTTTTGAGACAGAGTCTCACTCTGTTGTCCAGGCTGGATGACATGCCATGCCATGCAGTGGCATGATCTCAGCTCACTGCAACCTCCGTTTCCTGGGCTCAATCAGTTCTCATGCCTCAGCCTCCCAAGCAGTTGGGATTACAGGCACACGCCACCATTCCCAGCTAATTTATGTATTTTTTTTTATAGAGATGGGGTTTCACCATGTTGCCCAGGCTGCTCTCAAATACCTGAGCTGAAGCCATCCACTCTCCTCAGCCTCCCAAAGTGTTGGGATTACAAGCGTGAGCCACCGTGCCCAGCCTCTACCTGACTCTTTTGGGACACATTCCCAGGAGCCTAGCTACGTGGAGAACAGCTAAAGCCCCAGCCTTCAACTCTGGCTTAACTCATAGATGACTGCCATGTGAGTGAGCCAACTCAGAGGCGAATTCTCAGTTAGCTGATTTGCCCCAGCTGATGCTGCATGGAGCAAAATGAGCCTTCCCCATGAAGCTCTGCCCAAAATACAGATATATGAGCAAAATAAATGATTGTTGTTTTGAAGCCACTGAGTTTTGGAGTGTTTCACTATGGAGCAATAGTAACTGAACTCAGGCCTAAATACCAAGGAGTCAGCCATGAGGAAATATTCATAGAGCATTTTAAGCATAGCCAACAAAAACTCCCATGGCTTGAAGACAGGAACAAGCTTGGCACACTGAGGAACAGAGATGGTCAGGTAGCTGACGGGGAGAGCACTAAGAAGTATGCTTGGAGAGGAAGGCTGAGCCACATTATGCAAAGCCTCTTGGGCCGTGAAGAAGTCTGAAATGATCAAAAGTTCAGTAGGAGTTCATTCTCCCCATAGCCGCAAGAGCCAACAAGGGTTGTGAGCAAGGCAATGATGGGATTTATTGTATTAAAAGATGGCTCTAGCAGCTATGGGGAGAATGATACATAGCAGTATAAGAGTGGAAGCAGATGCTGGGCACGGTGTCTCATGCTTGTAATCCCAACACTTTGGGAGGCTGAGGTGGGTGAAGAGCTTGAGCCCAGGAGTTCAAGACCAGCCTGGGCAACATGGCGAAACCTCGTCTCTACAAAAAATACAAAAATTAGCTGGGCATTGTGGTGTGCACCTGTAGTCCCAACTCCTCAGGAGGCTGAGGTGGGAGGATCACTTGAGCTGGGGAGGCAGAGGTTGTAGTGAGCTGAGATCACACCACTGCACTTCAGCCTGGGTGACAGAGCAAGACTGTATCAAAAGAAAGAAAAAAAAAGGAAAGAAAAGAAGAAAGGAAGAAAGGAAAGGAAACAAATAAAGGAAGAGAGAGAGAAAGAAAGAAAAAGGAAGGAAAGAAGGAAGGAAGGAAGGAAGGAAGGAAGGAAGGAAGGAGAAAGAAAGAAAGAAAGAAAGAAAGAAAGAAAGAAAGAAAGAAAGAAAGAAAGAAAGAA
>NW_012118043.1:7885396-7889382 GCF_000951035.1 Colobus angolensis palliatus
AGAAAGGAGGGAGGGAGGGAGGGAGGGAAACAGAGAAAAGAAAAACCAACAGTGCAAGCAAGATCAGTTAGCGATTGTCCAAGATGAACACAATTGACACCCAATAGTGAGGAGAAGATAGACGCCAGGCACATTTTGTAGAAGCAATAAGCTTTGCTGATGAGAGGTGAGGGACAAAAAAGAATAAAAGCAAACCTCTAGGTTTTTGTCTCAAGCAGACATGTGAATGACAGTGCTGTTGGCTAGATGAGAAAGGTTTGGAGAGGAACAGGGTTGGGGTGGGGGAAAACTTCCCTTTCCCTCAGGATATCCGATTTCAGTGTGGTTGTAGAAAGAATCCAAGCTGGCTAAATAATTCTCTCTAAGCAGTTACCGGGAGGCAAGTACAGAGCTTCCGACTCTGGTAGGGGTGGAGATTCTGATAACTACTTGGCTTGCCTTAGGAATTCCTTTCTATTTATGTGTTTGCCTATATAGCTTTTAGAGTCTCCTTGCAGAGTGTGGTTGTTATAATTACTATGGCAAAAATCCCAGCTGGAAGCTAAAACACACCCAAAGGAGGAAATTGAACTCAACATGTAGGAGACCCAGCCAAGTGCTTTTCCCAAACCGTACTCCATTAGCCAGTCTGGAGACGAGTTCCTGAGTGACCAAGAGGAAGGAACGAGGCCTTAGGTGCCTACTGAAAAAATAGCTTCAGGAACTCGCAGTGAGCCGAGATCATGCCACTGTACTCCAGCCTGGGCGACAGAGCAAGACTCCGTCCCAAAAAAAAAGAAAGAACTAATTCAGCAGATTGACCTTTTGGACATCATAAATTTGAAGTGCTTATTTTATTTATGTGTGTGTGTGTGTGTGATGGAGTCTCACTCTGTTGCCCAAGCTGGAGTGCAGTGGCACGATCTTGGCTCACTGCAACCTCTGCCTCCCGGGTTCAAGCAATTCACCAGCCTCAGCCTCCCAAGTACATGGGATTACAGGCATCTGCCACCATGGCCAGCTAATTTTTGTATTTTTAGTAGAGATGGGGTTTCACCATGTTGGCCAGGCTGATCTCAAACTCCTGACCTCAAGTGATCCGCCCCCCTCAGCCTCCCAAAGTGCTGGGATTACAGGCGTGAGCCACCGCACCCGGCCTTTTATTTATTTTTTTGAGACGGAGTTTTGCTCTTGTTGCCCAGGCTGGAGTGCAATGGCACGATCTCTGCTCACCGCAACCTCTGCCTCCCAGATTCAAGCGATTCTCCTGCCTCAGCCTTCTGAGTAGGTGGAATTACAGGAATGCACCTCCACGCCCCGCTAATTTTGTATTTTTAGTAGAGATGGGGTTTCTCCATGTTGGTCAGGCTGGTCTCGAACCTCTGACCTCAGGTGATCCACCCGCCTCAGCCTCCTAAAGTGCTGGGATTACAGGCATGAGCCACTGTGCCCGGCCTATATATTTTATTTTATTTTTTTGAGACAGGGTCTCTCTATGTCACCCAGTCTGGAGTGCAGTGGTGCAATCTTGGCTAACTGCAGCCTCTGCCACTCCAGTTTCAAGCAATTCTCCTGCCTCAGCCTCCTGAGTAGGTGGAATTACAGGAATGCACCACCATGCCTGGCTAATTTTGTATTTTTAGTAGAGATGGGGTTTCTCCATGTTGGTCAGGCTACTCTCGAACCTCTGACCTCAGGTGATCTGCCCGCTTTGGCCTCCTAAAGTGCTGGGATTATAGGCATGAACCACTGTGCCCGGCCTATTTCTTTTATTTTATTTTTTTGAGATAGGGTCTCTCTCTGTCACCCAGGCTGGAGTGCAGTGGCGCGATCTTCGCTAACTGCAGCCTCTGCCACCCCAGTTTCAAGCGATTCTCCTGCCTCAGCTTCCCCAGTAGGTGGGAATACAGGTGTGCACCACCACGCCTGGCTAAGTTTTGTATTTTTAGTAGAGACAGGGTTTCACCATGTTGTCCAGGCTGGTCTCAAACTCCTGACCTCAAGTGATCCTCCCAAAGTGCTGGGATTACAGGCGTGACCCACCGCACCCGACCTGAAGTGCTTGTTTAGATATTCCAGCATTGATAATCAGTAGGAGTCCAGAGTTCCTGAGAAAGGTCCAGGCTGGAGATAAAAATTTTCAAATTCTTAGCCTACCTTTCTCTGTTAATAAGCAAAAACAAATGTTGAAATTAGAGGGAGCCTGCAAAATTGCAACTAACAAATATCAGGAAGTATAAGGCTAACCAAGAGGGCTGAGGGTAGTAGTTCATGTCTGTAATCCCAGCTACTAGGGAGGCCAAGGCAGATGCCTGACTTGCGGCCAGGAGTGCAAGACCAGCCAGGCAACAGAGCAAGATCCCATCTCCACAAAAAAATCAAAAAACAAAAATTAGGCCAGGCACGGTGGCTCATGCCTGTAATCCCAGAGAGGCTGAGCAGGCGGATCATTTGAGCCCAAGAGTTGGAGACCAGCCTGGACAACATAGAAAACACCTCTCTCTACTGAAAATACAAAAAATTATCCAGGGGCGGGGTGTGGTGGCTCACATCTGTAATCCCAACATTTTGGAAGGCCAAGGTGGGCGAATCACTTGAGATCAGGAGTTCGAGACCAGCCTGGCAAACATGGGGAAACCCTGTCTCTACTAAAAATGTATGTGCCTGTAGTCCCGGCTACTCATGAGGCTGAGGCAGGAGAATTGCTTGAACCCAGGAGGTGGAGATTGCAATGAACTCCAGCCTGGGAGACAGAGCAAGACTCTGTCTCAAAAAAAGAAAAAGAAAAAGCCAAGCTTGGTGGCATGGGCCTGTAGTCCTGCTACTTGGGAGGCTGAGGCAGGAGGATTGCTTGAGCCCAGGAGGTTGCAGTGAGCTGAGAGGACACCACTAGCAGTCCAGCCTGGGCTACAGAGGGAGACTCTGTCTCAAAAAAAAGAAAAATTAGCTGGGTGTGGTGGCACCGCCTGTTAGTCCCTATTATTGGGGAGGCTGAAACAGGAGGATCATTTGAGCCCAGGAATTCTAGATTACAGTGAGATATATGATCACACCACTGCACTCCAGCCTGGGCAACAGGGTGAGACCCTATCTCTAAAAGAAGAAGAAAAAAAAGTCTAACCAAGATATCTAGAAATATTGTTGTTGGCATTACCTGACAGAGTAGGCAAGTGACCTCTCTCTCAGAGATTAAATGATATGACATATTAAGTATACTTTAGAGCTTCTAAGCTCTTGTACAGATGGGCACCATCATTGAAAGTGTCTCTGGTGGTCTTCTGCTCCATAGAGGCTTGCTGTGGGAATAATTTTACCATACTCCCTCCACCCCCACTCCAACCCCAAATGATAATGAAGCAGGGGCCTTTCTAGACCCCTTTCCTCTCCAGGTCAATATCAGTATTAAAAGTCAAATATCCTTTCTTCCTTCAACAAACTTCCTTTCCCCTCTCTTTCTTCATCTCAGTCTCTCTCTTCTTCTAGTTACAGAATAAAAGCTGTCATTCATATTAATGAAGACAAACAGCTGGGGGACAGTGGCTCATGCCTGGAATCCCAGCATTTTGGGAGGCCAAATTGGGCACATCACCTGAGGTCAGGAGTTCGAGACCAGCCTGGCCAACATGATGAAATCCCATCTCTACAAAAAATAGACGGGCATGGTGGCACACATCTGTAATCCCAGCTAATCCGAAGGCTGAGGCAGGAGAATTGCTTGAAGCTGGGAGGCGGAGGTGCAGTGAACTGAGATCACACCACTGCACTCCAGCCTGGGTGACATAGCTAGACTGCATCTCAAAAAAGAAAAACAAAAATTAATGAAGACAACCAGAGGGTAGGGAGAAAGAGAATAGGAAATAGGGCATGACCATACCTAGCAATAGCTAACTTCAAATTCCTCATTAAGTGTATTTTTTTTAAATGTCTTGTTTTGTTTCATTTAAGATGTTTCCTGTCCATGTAATTATTATTACTTTGTTGCTTATTTTTGTTCATTATATTTTTTT
>NW_012118043.1:7889997-7894467 GCF_000951035.1 Colobus angolensis palliatus
TAGCTGGGATTACAGGCATGCACCACCATGTCTGGCTAATTTTTTGTATATTTAGTAGAGACAGGGTTTCAACACCTTGGGCAGGCTGGTCTTGAACTCCTGACCTCAAGTGATCTGCCCACCTCAGCAGATCACAGGCATGAGCTGCCGCATTTGGCTTGAAGTACGTCTTGATTGCTTTCTGGATGCTTTTAATGTAATCTTCCTGTCTTTGATCTGCAGTTTCTCTATGAGGAGTCTAAGTATGGATTATTTTTATCATTCTTGAGATCCATTGTGATTTCTGAAACAGGATTTTAGGAGTGCAAAAGGTTTATTGGAAAAAGAAAAAGAAAGAAAGAAACAGGATTTATATTTTTCAGCAATTCTGGAAAATTTATCAGGCATTTTCTCTTTGAATGTTACCTGTCCACTTTCTCTATTCTTTTCTTCTGGAACCCTAGTTAGCCAAATGTTAGATCTTCTCCTTGTATCATTGTATCATGCGTATTTCCTGAAATCTCTTTGTTTCTCTGTGCTATATTCTGAATAATTTTGGTAGTTCTTCTAGTTTATTAATTTCCTCTTCAATTATATCTAATTTGTTTGCTAACCTTTTCATTTAGTTTTTCAATGATTTATTTTAATTGTAAAAAACACATAACATAAAATTTATCATCTGATCCCTTTTTAAGTGTACATACAGTTTAAGGCTGTTAAGTGTATTCACATTGTTGTGCAACCGATCTCCAGAACCTTTTCTTTTTTTTTTTTTGAGACAGGGTCTCACTCTGTCCCCCAGGTTGGAGTGCAGTGGTGCTATCATGGCTCACTGCAGTTCCTCCCTGGGCTCAGCTGATCCTCTTACCTCAACCTCCCGAGTAGCTGGGACTACAGGCTCATACCACCACACCCAGGTAATTTTTTATTTTTTATTTATTTATTTTTTGAGATGGAGTCTCGCTCTGTCGCCCGGGCTGGAGTGCAGTGGCCGGATCTCAGCTCACTGCAAGCTCCGCCTCCGGGGTTTACGCCATTCTCCTGCCTCAGCCTCCCAAGCAGCTGGGACTACAGGCGCCCGCCACGTCGCCCGGCTAGTTTTTTGTATTTTTTAGTAGAGACGGGGTTTCACCATGTTAGCCAGGATGGTCACAAACTCCTGACCTCGTGATCCACCCACCTCGGCCTCCCAAAGTGCTGGGATTACAGGCGTGAGCCACCGTGCCCGGCCATGACTGGCTTATTTCATTTAGCAAAATGACTCAAGGTTTACTCATGTTGTAGCATGTGACAGGATTTCCTTCCTTTTTAAGGCTGAATCATATTTCACTGTATGTATACACTACAATTTGTTTATCCGTTCTTCCTTTGATGGACGCTTGGTTTGCTTCCACCTCTTGGCCACTGTGAATAATGCTGCTGTAAACAAGGGTGTGCAAATATTTCTTTGAGGCCCTGCTTCCCATTCTTTTGGATATATACCCAGAAGTGAGATGGCTGGGTCATAGAGTTGTTCTATTTTTAATTTTTTAAAGGAACTTTCCCATTTTCCACAATGGCTGTGCCATTTTACAGTCCCATCAACAATGCATAAAGTTTCCAATTTCTCCACATTCTCATCAACACGTGTTATTTTCTGAATTTAGAGCTGCATGAGGTTTGTTTGGGTCAGAATAAAGGACAATTGCCCTGGAACAACCAACACAGGCTCTTCAATTTTTAAGTTCCTCATTTTTGAGGAAAGTTTCCAAACACCCCACTTGTGGTTCATTGTTCATTGGCCAACCTGAGATCCTGACTCCTAAGTGGGGAGTTTTATGGATGTGTGTGAATAACTAGTGGGACCGTGTTCTCCAGCAGCTTATGAAGATCAGAGAACAGAGAAACTTGAAAACAGAACTCTGGACCCAGCGCGGCGGTTCACACCTTTAATCCTAGCACCTTGGGAGGCCGAGGCGGGTGGATCACCTGAGGTCAGCAGTTCGAGACCAGCCTGGCCAACATGGCGAAACACTGTCTCTACTAAAAATACAAAAATTAGCTGGGCGTGGTGGCTGCCTGTAATCCCAGCTACTCAGGAGGCTGAGGCAGGAGAATCTCTTGAACCTGGGAGGCAGAGGTTGCAGTGAGTCAAGATCGCACCACTGCACTGCAGCCTGGGCAACAGAGTAAGACTCTGTCTCAAAACAAAAAAGAAAGAAAGAAAGAAAATAGAACTCCGCAGGAAAGTTAGGGCAACCAGGAAGACTCCTGAGCAGTAAGAACCACAGCTAATTCTTTGGGCAGATTTCTCTATTCTCTTTACATCCAAGGAGAAGAATTCCTCTGCCCTCCCCAGGGAACAGAAGCCTGCTGTGCCCACTCAGAGGAAGATTCTGATCAGAGAACACATCAGCATTTAGAAAACCGGAACTTCGAAGTCACCTTGCGCAGAGTGAATGCTGTGGGCCAAGCTGGAGATGCAGGGAAGTGGGAGCGCAGACTGAAAAAATGCAGACCCCTGGGGCACTACTCATTTCTCAGGCTCTGATCTGCTGTAGTACTAGGAGTTTACTCAGGTCTGTGTCTGCCTCCTTTCTGAATAGGCCAAATAATTTATCCAAACAGCCTTCCTACAGCAGCTCCCCACTCCACGTGGCTAGATAGGAGTTCCAGACCAGTGTTGTCTCCTGCGACATTGACACAGCAAAGTTTGTTGATGCTGGGGCAGTCACAGTTGGTTGGTTGGTTTGAGATAGGGTCTCACTTTGTCATCCAGACTGGAGTGCAGTGGCACAATCACAGTTCACTACGGCCTCAACCTCCCGGGCTCAAGCAATCCTCCCACCTCAGCCGCCTGAGTAGCTGGGACTACAGATACATGCCACCACGTCCAGCTAATTTTTTTTTTTTTTTTTTTTGAGACGGAGTCTCGCTCTGTGGCCCAGGCTGGAGTGCAGTGGCCGGATCTCAGCTCACTGCAAGCTCCGCCTCCCGGGTTCACACTATTCTCCTGCCTCAGCCTCTGGAGTAGCTGGGACTACAGGCGCCCGCCATCTCGCCCGGCTAGTTTTTTGTATTTTTTAGTAGAGATGGGGTTTCACCGTGTTAGTCAGGATGGTCTCGATCTCCTGACCTCGTGATCCGCCCGTCTCGGCCTCCCAAAGTGCTGGGATTACAGGCTTGAGCCACCGCGCCTGGCCTAATTTTTTAATATTTTGTAGAGACTGGGTGCTGCAATGTTCCCAGGCTGGTCATGAACTCTTTAACTCAAGCAATCTGCTGGCCTGGGCCTCCCAAAGTGCTGGGATTACAGGTGTGAGCCACCACACCCAGCCCATGATTGTAACTGGCTCAAGGGCTGGCAGAGGAATGATGTTTGGCAGCTTGATCATTCGCTATGCCATGAGCCCATCTCTCAAGAAGCAGCTCTTCTGTGCCATTCTGGACTTTGCCCTGTCTGAGGCCATGGGGCTCTTCTGTTTGACGGTCACCTTCCTCATCCTCTTCGCCATGTGAAGCTCCATGGGGGTCACCTACTCACCCCTGCTGCTACAACTCCATAACATTCCTGGTGCTGGCATGTACTAAGTTTTACCACTAAACACGATTCTCTCTCTCTCTTTTTTTTTTAAAGGGGCGAGTAGGGGGGCGACTCTATTGGTAGAACGAATACTGCACTGGGAATCCAGAGCTTAGAACCCTGGTTTTCAGTTCTGGTGCTTTGGCTAAGAGGCTGTGTTATGTTAACCAAACCTCCTCCAGTAATTTCCTTTTTCAGAAGATACAACTAAGTTAACCTGTTTTAGACCCAAGGCTGGGACAACAGCTGCCAGAGTTTTCTGAATGTCCGTTCTGGTTCAGCTATACCTTGCTTTCTGTAGTTATCTTTACAGAGCAGTGAAAAATTCACCTTTATGACAAATGTTTGCATTACCATGTAAAACTTTCCACCACAGCAAGCCAGGCAAAAATATAACTGTATATGATCCCTACTCAAGGGAAGTATGTAGAAATAAAATGATTCTTGTACTGCAGTAGTGCGACTGCTGGCTGGGAATGTGGGCAGGACATAAGGGTTTCTTTTTTAAAAGTTTCTACAACATAGATCATGCATGGTGTCTCACGCCTGTAATGCTAGCACTTTAGGAGGCCAAGCAGGAGGATACGTTGGGCCCAGGAGTTCCAGACCAGCCTGCAAACCATAGGGAGACCCTGTCTCTTAAGAAAAAAAAATACAGTGGCTCATGTCTGTAATCCCAGCACTTTAGGAGGCCGAGGCAGGTGGATCACGAGGTCAGGAGTTTGAGACCAGCCTGGCTAGCATGGTGAAACTCAGTCTCTACTAAAAATACAAAAAATTAGCCACGCATGGTGGTGCATACCTGTAATCCCAGCTACTCGGGAGGCTGAGGGAGGAGAATCACTTGAACCCAGGAGGCAGAGGTTGCAGTGAGCTGAGATCGTGCCATTGCACTTGAGCCTGGGCGATAGAGTGACACTCTGTCTCAA
>NW_012118043.1:7894732-7896718 GCF_000951035.1 Colobus angolensis palliatus
ATTAAAAAATAAAATAAAATAAAAATTTTAAATTAAAATTAAAAAGTCACCACAACATTGTTATGTTTTCTACTTGTTGGTAATATTTAAGCACCTAGGCTGGGTAACATAGCGAAACCCCATCTCTACAAAAAAAAATACAAAATGTAGCCAGGTATGGTGGTGGCACCTGTAGTACCAGCTGCTTGGGAGGCTGAGGTGGGAGGATTGCATGAGCCTAGGAGGCTGAGGCTGCAGTGACTTTGATCATGCCATTGGACTTCAGCCTGGGCAACACAGCAAGACAATGTCTCAAAAAAAAGATAAACACAAATTTAAAGTGATATAACAGATATAATAGGTTGGGCATAGTGGCTCACACCTGTAATCCCAGCCCTTTGGGAGGCCAAAGCAGGCATATCACCTGAGGTCAGGACTTCGAGATCAGCCTGGCCAACATGGTGAAACCCCATCTCTACTAAAAACACAACAATTAGGGCCAAGCATGGTGGCTCATGCCTGTAATCCCAGTACTTTGGGAGGCCAAGGCAGGTGGATCACCCGAGGTCAGGAGTTTGAGACCACCCTGGCCAACATGGTGAAACCCCTATCTCTACTAAAAATACAAAAATTAGCCAGGCATGACGGCACGTGCCTGCAGTCCCAACTACTTGGGAGGCTGAGACAGGAGAATCACTTGAACCCGGAAGGCAGAGGTTGTAGTGAGCTGAGATCTCACCATTGCACTCTAGCCTGAGCATCACAGCAAGACTCTGTCTTAAAAAAAAAAAAAAAAAAAAGGCATGTGTGGCAGGGCCTCTGTAATCCCAGCTATTTGGGAAGCTGAGGCAGGAGAATCACTTGAATCTGGAAGGCAGAGGTTGCAGTGAGCCGAGACTGCACCATTGCACTACAGCCTGGACAACAAGAGCGAAACTTTGTCTCAAAAAATTAAATAAATAAATAAATAAAATAAAGTGATATAATAGATTGTTAAAAATTATTTAAGTTTACTTAAGACAGCAAAATGTGAAAAACTCATCTCTCCTCACCACCTAATCACGTATTGCTCATTGTAGGCCAGGAACCCCAGGAAGTAGACTCTGGAACAAACTTGTGTGCAGGTGGTTCATTGGCAAGTGCTCTCAGAAACATGTGTAAGGCAGTGAGAAAAGCAAGATCTGGCACAGAGAGAAGTTAGGCTGTGATGCAGTTGCGACAGAGGCTTCAGCAATCCTTCAGGAAGCTCTGAAGCTAGGATGACCATTCAGAATTATCCCAAACTGAGGCAAAGGGGAGATGCATTTATATCCCACAATAATCAGTCGTTGGCTGCAATCTATCCTTAGGCAGGAACTTAAACTTGGCAAAGCAGCCACACACAACTCAAATCGCAGTCTGGGGAGGCACTATACAGTAAGCTGTCAGCCAGCAACATTGCTGGCAACTGGAATAAGTGGTTTGTACTAAAGAGGGGCATCTAGAGAATACACCACAGTAGCTACTACAGCCCTAAACTCCTATTCCTCTCCCAATACAAAAATCAGCAGAGTTACATGTGTATCCTTCAAGACCTGTGTTTGTTTTTGTTTCTTTTCCTTGTTCTTTTTTTTTAGTAAAACAATTGCGTAATATTTCATATTACAGATATTCAATTTCATCAGATGCCTTTTTTTTTTTTTTTGAGACGGAGTCTTGCTCTGTCACCAGGCTAGAGTGCAGTGGCACGATCTGGGCTTACTGTAACCTCCACCTCCCAGGTTCAAGCGATTCTCTTGCCTCAGCCTCCCGAGTAGCTGGGACTACAGGCGCATGCCACCACGCCTGGCTCAGTTTTTGCATTTTTAGTAGAGAAGAGGTTTCACCGTGTTGGCCAAGATGGTCTCGAACTCCAGACCTCGTGATCCGCCCTACTAAAAAATACAAAAAACTAGCCGGGCGAGATGGCGGGCGCCTGTAGTCCCAGCTACTCGGGAGGCTGAGGCAGGAGAATGGCGTGAACCCGGG
>NW_012118043.1:7897483-7899245 GCF_000951035.1 Colobus angolensis palliatus
AGCGAGGCTCCATCTAAAAAAAAAAAAAAAGAGAAATGTGAATTAAAACAACATAATATCATCAGGGCAAGTAGAATTATCAAGAATTTTAAAATGTAGTAATATTTATTACTGGCAAGCTGTGGAAGAATGATCAATGTTTCTTATTGTTGAGCATAAAATAAATTGTTGGACCTTTGGAAAAACAATTTAGCAAGTTATATCCAGAATTTAAGTGCATATACCTTGGGCCCATAACTTCTACTTCTCTAAATTGGTCCTGAAGAAACACACATGTATACCAGGAAGTACATGCAATAATTTCAAATGCAGAATAGAGTGTAATTACAAAAGACTGTGAATGACCTCTATATTCATTAATAAGAAATTTAATCAAATTATAATACATTCATGCTATAAAAGACTAAGCAGCAATTTCAAAGAATGAGCTATTGAATGTCAGGAAGATAGTGAAAAAAAGAATGAGGCCAGGTGCAGTGGCTCATACCTGTAATCCCTGCATGTTGGGAGGCCAAAGTGGGCAGATAGCTTGAGGCCAGGAGTTCGACACAAGCCTGGCCAACGTAGTGAAACCCCATCTTAACTAAAAATACAAAAATTAGACAGGTGTAACGGCCGGGCGCAAGGGCTCACACCTGTAATCCCAGCACTTTGGGAGGCCGAGGTGGGTGGATCACAAGATCAGGAGTTTGAGATCAGCCTGGCCAATATGGTGAAACCCCATCTCTAAAACATAATCACAAATTAGTTCAGTTACACAGACTGAACTTTGATCCCGCTGTCTGGGTGGCAAGGCAGTCTGTGCTGGAAAGAGGGAGTTCTCCTGGAACTGAAACCCAGTCAGGAATATCTTGAGCCTAGTCCAATAGAAGAGTGTTGACTTAGACACCAAGGCGAAATTCACACTGCTGATTTAGAAAGGAGTTTAAGCAATGCTCCCTTAAACTTGAACAATGAGCAATAGGAGCGGGTCAAGCTTGGGCACGGGTCTCAATCTGAAATCTACTTGCAGCATCCTCCCAGGTCCCAGCCACACCTGCACAGAACAGCACCAGCACAACTGACGAGCAGAGCCCGATGCATAGGTGACAGGGCTCTGGCATGTAGGGCAACAGCCATCAGTTGGATTAGTATCTGAATTTAATCCAGTCGGGATCCTGCATAGAATGGGATAAGAATCCACTGATAGGCCAGGTGCAGTGACTCACACCTGTAATCCCTGCACTTTGAGAGGGACAAGGTAGGAGGATCGCTTAGGGCCAGAAGTTTGAGACCAGTCTGCACAAATGAGTGTGATTCCATCTCTCTCCTCAAAAAATAAAAATAAAAAAGAATCCATTGATAAATTATAACATTGAGTGTAAACCAGGCACAGTGGCATATACCTATAATCCCAGCTACTTGGGAGGCCAAGGGAGGAGAATTGCTTGAGCCCAGAAGTTTGAGATCAGCCTGGGCAGCATAGCAAGATCTCATCTCAAAACAGAGCAAGTAAAATATTTGGTGTATAAGAGTCAAGAAGAAGGCTGAGTGTGGTGGCTCACACGTATAATCCTAGCACTTTGGAAGGCCCAGGTGAGAGTATTGCTTGACCCCAGGAGTTTGAGACCAGCCTGGGCAACATAAAGAAACCCCATCTCTACAAAAACATTTAAAAATAATGATAATAAAAGGCCGGGCGCGGTGGCTCAAGCCTGTAATCCCAGCACTTTGGGAGGCCGAGACGGGCGGATCACGAGGTCAGGAGATCGAGACCATCCTG
>NW_012118043.1:7899700-7908493 GCF_000951035.1 Colobus angolensis palliatus
AAAAAAAAAAAAAAAAAAAAAGAGAGAGAGAGAGAGAGAGAGAGAGAGAGAGAAAGAAACATCACCATTAAAATAAAGAACAATCAGATATCAAGATTTCCAAACTCCAGCTGACAGAGTCTGTGAGTAGAGAGTGTTGTAATAGAAGCAGGCACTGGGTGCTGTGAAATCATGTGGTCTTAATCTTATCTGCTGATTTGCACACGTGTGTGCAAAGAAGCTTAGCACAATGACTGGCGTCGAGTAGGTGCTCAACAAATACAACTTCCTTTTCATCTTCATCATTTATTGCACAGATATAGATACTAAAATATTTAGGTGAAATTTGGGCAACCCTCACCTGTAGTTTTCACTGGTCCACTCTTCTTCAAATAGCTCAATAATAAAATAAAACAAACCAGAATTTTCTACGTAAAAACTATTACTTTTTTATTTTTTTTCGACATGGAGTCTCACTCTGTCACCCAGGCTGGAGTGCAGTGGCACGATTTTGGCTCACTGCAACCTCCGCCTCCCGGGTTCAAGTGATTCTCCTGCCTTAGCCTCCCGAGTAGCTGGGATTACAGGTGCCCACCACCACGCCCCACTAATTTTTGTATTTTTAGTAGAGACAGGGTTTTGCCATGTTGGCCAGGCTGGTCTCCAACTCCTGACCTCAAGTGATCTGCCCACCTAGGTCTCCCAAAGTGCTGAGATTACAGGTGTGAGCCACCTCCCCCAGTCTACTATTAAACCATTACTAGACCTAGTCTATAGGCATAGATAGAGCCATAAAAATTCACCTGAAGCAAAATCTTTTCTGCATATTTAAAATCTTTGTTGTTGTGTTGTTGTTGTTGAGACAGGGTCTTGCTCTGTTGCCCAGGCTGTAGTGCAGCAGTGCAATCATAGCTCACTGCAGCCTCCACCTCCTGGATTCAAGCCATCCTCCTGCCTCAGCCTCTTGTGTAGCTGAGACCACAGGCGTGCACCACTACACCCAACTAATTTTTTGATTTTTCCTACAGATGGAGGTCTCACTTTGTTGCCTAGGCTGGTCTCAAACTCCTGGGCTCAAGCCATCCTTCCACATTGGCCTCCCAAAGTGCTGGGATTACAGGTATGTTATCATGCCTGGCCTGAAATCTTTACTATAGAAAGGATTTTTTTTTTTTTTTTTTTAATGATTGATTGTGCTGCAAATTCCACATTGTCAGCATAACTTGCATAACTCACATTCACCTTATTTAGAAGGTGTTAGGTTTTAACTTGGGTAGCCCCAGCTCCATTTTGTTATGCATCACTGTAACACAAAGTGAGGTTGTCAGCTAGGACTGAACATAGGGGGATGGAGTTTTACTTTGCTTCTAACACTGTAGCCACATCTAGGCTTCTCTGTGACTTGCATGGCCGTGAAGAAAGGCCACCACCATCTCCACGACAAGGTCATAAGTCTTTGTTACCAACCTATCAGGCCGTAACTCAATTTCTTGGGGGGCAAAGAGTCCCTCTGGATGACTACTTTCATCGGAATTATCGTGTGGAGAGAGAGAAGGCAGGGTAAAAGGCTAAAGGAGGCCTTACTTAAGACGGCTTGTAAGGAGGCAGGATGAAAGGGAGGCAGAGAGGGAGGGAAGAGAGCCCGAGAAGAGGGCGAGAAGAGTCCAGAGAGGAGGACGTGGGCGTGCGGGGTGAGCAGCACGTGTGTGGACAGCACAGCGGAGGGTCAGGGACCCGGGGGTGTCAGAAGCAAGAATGGAAAACAAACCAGCGCAGGGGAGGGAGAGGAGGGGGGACAAAAGAAAAGGCGGAGGGGAGCACTTGAAATGAAAATGGTAGGAGAGAGCGGGGAACAGAATGGAACGGAAAGGAAAGAATATTCGAGGAAAGAAATGAAACGAAGCAGGCACAAGAGCCCTGCAATCACACCCAGGAACCCCCAGGGAGTTCTAAGCTGTACCGCGGCGCTGCTGGGACCAGCTCTTCTTGTAAGTGGATTCTCGGGCTCCCAGGACATAGAACCCGACCTGACACCATCACAGGAGAACCAAGAGGCGAGAATTTCTTTATTCCTGTTTCTGTGGATATGGTCAGGATGCTGGGACACTAGGTTTTGCCTCTGAACTCTTAATGAACTCTTAATACCCTGCCTATCCATGTCTTCTTGAACAGGGGTGTAGAGAAAAGCGTGTCAGTGTCCTTTGGGGTCAGGAAGGGATTCTTGAGGCTAAAGTTGGCTTCCTGTGATGTCTGCTTTAGGTAATGAGTTGAAAACCTAACCCCTCCTGCCTCCACTGAGAGGTCGCTCTGGGTTCCAAGGACATGTGAACACGATTGGGATGAAGAAGGGGAGAATGCGGAAGATGCTGTGCCTCCTTCCATCACGTACCTCATCACTCAAAAGAGAGGACGTACATTAGTCAGTAGCACTGATCAAAATATGGCTGCCAAGAAAAAATAAAGTGGCTTGTATATTTAATACTTCATCATAAGAAAAGGTCTGTGCTCACCAGGCATGGTGACTCACTCCTGTAATTCCAGCACTTTTGGAGGCTGAGGAGACAAGATTGCTTGAACCCAGGAGTTTGAGACCAGCCTGGGCAACATAGCACGACTCTATCCCTCTTTAAAAAAAAAAAAAAAAAAAAGGCATGGTAGCACATGCCTGTGGTCCCAGCTACTTGAGAGGCGGAAGTGGGAGGATGGCTTGAGCCCAGGAAGTCAAGGCTGCAGTGAGCTGTATTGAGCTACTGCACTCCAGTCTGGGCAACAAAGTGAGACCCTGTCTCAAAAAAAAAAAAAAGTAAAAGAAGAAGAAAACAATAAGAAACTGTATGCAGCAGGTGGCTCTCCTTTTCTGGCTCCATCCTGTGGGCCCTGCCCCCGTCTCTTCCCAACCAGAAAGCAGAGTGCCTTGTCAGTTCTTGTGGTTTTTTTTTTTCTTCCTAGTCCTTAATCCTAGTGTAACAGCATCTCCGCTTCTAGACATTATCGCCTTAGTAACTTGGAGTTGTACAGCAAGAAAGCCTTGCCTTGTTTCCTTTTTTGATGGTAGGTCTGAGAAACTCCCAACGGTAATGAATGGCCGGTTAGGCTGTGCTGCGATCCCGGCCTTGGAAGAAAGACCAGAGAACAGGCAATGGCAGTTAGAGCTGGGCTGTCCTCTTACTGGGCACTTGGAGTTCAGAGCAATGGTTTAGCAATGGTTTTAGTTCAAGCTAATGTTACAGAGTTTCTGTGCAGGACCTTGCGTCAGCCAAATGAATGTACTAGGCTTGCTCCTTGATGAGAGGACAGAAAGAATCTTACTAGCTGGTGCAAAGGAGAAGGGTTAGAGTACCCCACAGCTAGACCTGTTGGGATTAGGAAGGGCAGCCCAGAACCCACTGAGGAAACTACTCGTAGAAAGACCAGTGAGAGGAGAAACACTGTCTTCATTTCCCCCAGGGCTATGGTATGACAGAAGGTGATGGAGCTAGGAGCTTTGATCTTGAACCTGAACTGTTGTGCTGTTTTCTGGGATGTGGGGGTGGGGGTGCGGCAGGGTGCAAGGAAAGGAACATAGTGGCTTATTGCCCCAGAAGACCATACTTACGATCATGAGTTGTCTGGGCTGGGTGTGGAAGTCGTCCCCGCTATATCCTCCCTCCAGTTCCCCAGAAAGCCTCGCTCCATCCCCTAGAGGGTCCACGTCGGACCAGGCTCACCCCCCGCTGGACTCACCATCACACTTGAGCCCTTGCCGTGCCAGTCCCCACAGCAGGGTCCCACAGTGCTCACAGAAGGTCGGGCTCTTGTAATTGTAGACTTTAAATCTGTGTGGCATGTCAATTTTGAATCTCTCCTTGTGGAACTGGAAGAAAGGCAGAAGGTGAAATCACGTGTGTCCCTGGGGCCCCGTCTTTGGATGTTCTTGCAGATACCTTAGCATAACTGACAGAGGTCATCATGAAAACACTGGCATTGTGTGCATTTTAAACCATCATTGTCACTTGTCAAGCCCTAGAGTCATGCCTGAAGATGGCAGGCAGCCCTCGGCAATTGTGGGTGAGGGGGCATGCTTGCCTTCTGCATGTATCAAGCACCCTGTAGACAACTGAAATCTGAGGCATCCGCACAGACAGGCTAACAGCTCAGGAAAATGGCAGGAGGGTCATTTAAACAAGCGCTAAGGAAACACTGCTTCCATTTAAACAGATGAAGATTCCCTTCCTGTTTTAGTATAAATATTTTCTTTTCTCTTTCAGTCCAGAACTAGTGCTTTTAACCTTTGTAAGATGTAAAAAACAATGCCTTCTTTAAAGGAAACATTTCTATGGGTTTATCCTAATGTGAGAAGCATTTCACACCTATTATTCATGAACTGAGGTGGCAAGAGGAGGGGGTAGTTCCTGCCAGGTGCGGTTAACAAATATGTCACATGCATCATCTACTACACAGGAGATATCTCACGTAATCCTCAAAATACCCCATTTCAAGTAGCTGCTATTACTGTTCTCCTTTGACAGGTAAGGAGATGAAGCACAGAGAAGGTAAGAAACTTGCCCAGGACACACAGCTCTAGAGCTGGGATATCTATAAGCTTGGCAGTCAGAATCAGAGTCCAGCCATTCTCTTTTCTGTCTCAAAATAAATGTGAAGACTTAGCGGGATGGGGAGAGGGGAGTGGGAGAAAGATGCTAGTGATCGATATAGATTTTTTTTTTTTTTTTGAGACGGAGTCTCACTATTGTTGCCCAGGCTGGAGAGTGCAATGGCGCTACCTCAGCTCACCACAACCTCAGTGTCCTGAGTGGCTGGGATTACAGGCATGCGCCACCATGCCCGGCTGATTTTGTATTTTTAGTAGAGACAGAGTTTTCCATGTTGGTCAGGCTGGTTTCGAACTCCTGACCTCAGGTGATCTGCCCATCTCAGCCTCCCAGAGTGCTGGGATTACAGGCATGAGACAGATTCAAACCAATGTCTACTTGGAAAGGAATTCATTAAAGCTCTAGATTTGCACTCTGTGACCTTGGGCAGATCCTTTAGTAATTTAAACTTCAGTATCATTCTTTGTGAAATGGATACTATTACCCATTTAGCGCGGATACTGGGAGGACTAGAGATAACCAATGTTTAACACAGGGCATGAAAGGCCCAATATATGGCGCTAATTGATTTTAGCCAAAGCTGTTCTCCTACAGATGCCCTGAGAGATCTGTATCTAGGTTGGGAGGACTCAGAAGTCCTCCACTATGCACTCACTTGCCCCAGGTACACACAAAGCAAGCAATCATCGGTTTACAGGGGTCTTCGCTCTTTCAGCCCAAATTAACCTGCACAGCTCACAGCCCATTTGATCTTCTTATTTCACTTCCTTGCAACATGACTTGCATTAACTCAAACTACCACTAACTCCTACATTGTTCAATGTTTCACTATCAGTTGCCAAACTGACCTCATTTCCTGCCAGGCTAAACTCATTTCCGTTTTTGATAAGGTTACTAAACTGGATGGTTTCCGAGAATACTAGAGACACAGTGTATCTGAATTCCGCAAGAGGGTAGATAAGGTCCCATGGTGTCTCTGTGGCCAGGAGGAAAAGTGGGAGACAGGGCAGTTAGCAGGAGTCATAACTGGCCAAGCAACAGCTCCCGAATCCCTTTGATTGGACTAAGAAGTCTGGTTGTGAGATATGCATAAGTGAAGATACGTTATCGTGGAACATGAGAACTGAGGTCATAAAAAAAGTACCGTAAGAGCTAGAGTAGGGAGCCCATTCACTTATTCATTAAACAAATATTTATTGAGTGCCTACCTGTAATGTGCAGGGCACTGTATAAAGGACCTGGGAATAGAAGAGAATGAAAAAAAAGAGAATAAAACAGGCTGGGCACAGTGGCTCATGCCTGTGATCCCAACACTTTGGGAGGCCAAGGTGGGCAGATCATTTGAACCCAGGAGTTTGAAACTAGCCTGGGCAACATAGTGAGAACTTGACTCCACACACACACACACACACAAAGATTGTTTAATTTAAAAGTAAAAATAAATTTTTAAGAAACAAGCTGGACTGGGCACAGTGACTCATTCCTGGAATCCCAGCACTTTTTGGGAGGCCAAAGTGGGAGGATCGCTAGAACCTGGGAGTTCAAGAACAACCTGGGTAACAAAGTGAGACCCTGCCTTAACAAAAAATTTTAACAATTAGCTGGGTGTGGTGGCACACGCCTGTGGTCCTAGCTACACAGTAGGCTGAGGCAGGAGAATTGCCTGAGCCCAGGAGGTCGAGGCTGCAGTGAGTTGTGATGGCGTCACTGCACTCCAGTCTGGGAAACAGAGCAAAACCCCGTTAAAAAAAAAAAAACAACAAATTGGTAGAAGGAGGAAAATATGCATATTGGCTAAGAAGACTCAATATTATAAAGATGTCAATTCCCGAGAAATTATATATTGAATATAGTCAAGATTAAAATATTTTTAAAATTTTTTTAAGTTTTGCTCTATAGACCAGGCTGAAATCTCCTATAAGCCATTATCCTACAGATGCCCTGAGTGCAGTGGTGCAATCATAGCTTGCTGTGGCCTCAAATTCCTGGGCTCCAGTGACCCTCCTACCTCAGCCTCCCAAGTAGCTGAAACTACGGGCTCACACCACCATGCCCAGCTAACTTTTAAAAATATTTTTGTAGAGACAGGGTCTCACTATATTGCCCAGGCTTGTCTAGAACTACTGGCCTCAAACAATTATCCTGCCTATTAAAATACTAGGGTATAGGTTGGGCACAGTGGCTCATGCCTATAATCCCAGCAATTTGGGAGGCCAAGGTGGGCAGATCACCTGAGGTCAGCAGTTCAAGCAAGACCAGCATGGCCAACATGGCAAAACACTATCTCTACTAAAAACATAAAAAATAGTTGGGCATGGTGGCTCACACCTGTAATCCCAGCTACTCCGGAGGCTGAGGCAGGAGAATTGCTTGAACCCAGGAAGCGGAGGTTGCAGTGAGCTGAGATTGCACCACTGCACACCAGCCTGGGCAACAGAGCAAGACTCCAACTCAAAAATAAATAAATAAATACATTTAATATATTATGAAGGTGATATTTTATTTCAGCAGAAAAAGATGGATTATTCAATAAAAGGTGTTGGGAAATCTGGAAAGCCATCTAGAAAAAAAGTAAATTAGATCAACACTTCATGCTTTGTATCAAAATAAACTACTTACAGAGTGTTATATGTAAATGCTTGTTCCCTGGTGCCACAAAGAAATAGCACTTAAACATAAATTTAATCCTCTTAGCAAGGCAACCTTTACTTTCTGCAGAAAGGGTATTCATTGCAGATGGAATAATGGCGAAAGCACACCTGAACAAAGTAGGGAAGCAATTTTTATTCCTTACGCAGTTTGTCCCTGCTACTGTGTCCTGTCTCCATTGGCTGGAGCCAGACCACACAATCTAAACTAAAACCCGATTGGCTACCAGTTTAAAACTTTTCTAAATAGGTAAAAGTAATGGAAAGACAAAGGAAAAGAGCAAGTTGCTTATGCCAAATAGGGAAGGGGCACAGGCTGTGAGCTGGAACGTGCCTGTGGGCATGTTCAGCACAAATAATTTGGTTAAGGTACAAGGACATAGAATGTACTACGTGCCTGTGAGCATGTTTAACAGCTACATAGGATAGAGCCTAACAAAAAGTTATTAGCATAAAGTAAGGAGGCTTAAAGGAAATTAGTCTTTAAAAAAAAAAAAACACTATTATTTCTAACACTTATGATTTATTCCTTAACAAGAAGGGAAAGTTTAAAGAGGAACTTTTTTACTTTCTACATGGAGGAAAGATTGAAATATGAAAAGTGAAAGCACAAAAGTACTAGACAAAAACATGGGAGAATTTTTTTTTTTGAGACAGAGTTTTGCTCTTGTTGCCCAGGCTGGAGTGTAATGGTGCGATCTCGGCTCACTGCAACCTCCACCTCCCGAGTTCAAACGATTCTCCTGCCTCAGCCTCCCAGAGTAGCTGGGATTACAGGCATGCACCATCACGCCCAGCTAATTTTGTATTTTTAGTAGAGACGGGGTTTCTCCATGTTGTTCAGGCTGGTCTTGAACTCTGAGGTGGGTGATGCACCCACCTCGGCCTCCCAAAGTACTGGGATTACAGGCATGAGCCACCACGCCAGGTGAATAATTTTTATACACACACACACACACAATCTTGCTGAGGACAAGCTTTCCTCAGTATGGTAAAGCAAACACACAAATAAATAAATAAAATAAGAAGCTGTAAAAGAAAATGTTAATAGGCCATGCACAGTGCCTCACACCTGTAATACTAGCACTTTGGGAGGCCCGAGACAGGCAGGTTGCCTGAGCGCAGGAGTTCGAGACCAGCCTGGCCAACATGGTGAAACCCTGTCTCTACAAAAAATTAGCCAGGCTTGGTGGCACGCCTGTAGTCACAGCTATTCAGGAGGCTGAGGCACAAGATTGCTTGAACCTGGGAGGTGGAGGTTTCAGTGAGCTGAGATGGTGCCACTGCACTCCAGCCTGGGCAACAGAGAGAGATTCTGTAAAAAAAAGAAAAGAAAAGAAAGAGAGAGAGAGAGAAAGAAAAGAAAGACAAAGAAAGACAGAAAGACAGACAGAAAAGACAGAAAGAAAGAAAAGAAAGAAAGAAAAAGAAATTCAAGCAGTGGTTCATGCCTGTAATTCTAGCAAAGAGGGGTGGATTGCCTGATGTCAGGAGTTCGAGACCAGCATGGTGAAATCCCATCTGTACTAAAAATACAAAAATTAGGCCAGGCGTGGTGGCTCACGCCTGTAATC
>NW_012118043.1:7908543-7909886 GCF_000951035.1 Colobus angolensis palliatus
TTACTTTTATATTCACCTTTTAGTGAAAAAATAGTTCCTGAGCACAAATTAATTAATACAGGCATCTGTCCTCACATTAAAGAAACTGCAGATGTCCTTGGAGGATCCTTCCAACAGAAATGTACTCTCCCTGGCTGGGCACAGTGGCTCACGACTGTAATCCCAGCATTTTGGAAGGCTGAGGTGGGAGAATCACTTGAGGTCAGGAGTTTGAGACAAGCCTGGACAACATGATGACAGCCCCATCTCCACAGAAAAAATGAAATTAAAAAGTTAGCCAGGTGTAGTGGCGTACACCTGTAGTCCCAACTACTGGGGAGGCAGAAGTGGGAGGATCACTTGATCCCAGGAGGATGAGGCTGCAGTGAGCAGCGATCACTCTACTGCACTCCAGCCCGAGCAACAGAGTGAGACCTTGTCTCAAAAAAAAAACAAAAAAAAGATCAACTTAAAATGTAGAATTAACCTTATTTCAGCCAAGTAAATATTAAAACTTACAGTTTCTAAGAACACATTGCTGGTAGGAAAGGAAACTGGCAAGGAGGGAGACTCCAAGAAAGAATGAGTGGAGACTCACACACCAATATCAACACACACAGAGTAGGCAGATCAAGGGGGTCAGCCACAAACAGCCCATAGAAGGCCAGTGGCTGCAAGTGAAAGAAATCCAAGTCAACTAGCTCCGACAAACCACAGAAAGAGCCTCAAGGGCAACTGGAGCTAAGTGTGGCTCTTTCTCTTCCCCATCCCCCTTCCACTTTATTTTCTTGTCTGTGAGTCTCTCTAGATATCAACTCTGCTCTCCCTCAGACAAGTTCCTACAAGTGAATAGAAGAATAACTGTTGGCAGTTTTCAGACCATATCTCCCAACTACCCCACCCAAGAAGAACTGCACTCTTTCCCTTAGTATCAATTCAAACATCCTGGTGCAGAACTGGGGGTCTAGGGAGGGGCAGAAGGGAATGTCCAGAAGAAATGAGAAGACATGAGCCTGCAATTAAAATATTAAATGTCTTCCATGTGGAATCGTAATTCTAATTGGCTTCTGTTCTTTCTGGTTATAAATGCATCATTGTTTCCATAAATTTAGGAAAGATGTAGATAAAACAGGAGGTTAATGAGCACAACTGTATCCCCCATCTACATCAGCAGCATCATTATTTTCATTTGTGGGTATATTCTGTTGACTAGCTTTTATGCTTATTAGCTTTTGATGGAAAATGACACATGAAAATTTGAACATGCTGATCAACTTTGATAACCATCCTACATCCATCATACATTTTTTTCTGTAGTTGTACATTGACTCTTCCATTCTACTTCTTTTTTTTTTTTTTTTTTT
>NW_012118043.1:7914176-7915317 GCF_000951035.1 Colobus angolensis palliatus
TTGGGCTGGGCGTGGTGGCTCATGCCTGTAATCCCAACACTTTGGGAGGCCGAGGAAAGTGGATTACCTGAGGTCAGGAGTTTGAGATCAGCCTGGCCAATGGGGTAAAACCCTGCCTTTACTAAAAATACAAAAAATTAGCCTGGCATAGTGGCAGGTACCTGTAATCCCAGCTACTACAGAGGCTGAGGCAGGAGAATTGTTTGAGCCTCAGAGGTGGAGGTTGCAATGAACTGAGATCGCGCCATCGCACTCCAGCCTGGGCGACAGAGCGAGACTCTGTCTCAAAAAGTAAAAGAAAAAAATTAATTCCCACATGGAGAAAAATACCATGAACAAAGTCATAAGAAAAGTAACAAACTGGGGGAAATGTTTTAAATTTATTTATTTATTTATTTGAGAAACAGTCTCTCTCTGTCACCCAGGCTGGAGTTGCAGCAGCGTGATCTTGGCTCACTGCAACCTCCGTCTCCCATCCTGGGTTCAAACTATTCTCCTACCTCAGCCTTCCAAGTAGTTGGGATTACAGGCATGCGCCACCATGCTTGCTAATTTTTTTATTTTTAGTAGAGACGGGGTTTCACCATGTTGGCCAGGCTGGTCTCAAACACCTCACCTCAGGTGATCCAACTGCCTAGGCCTCCCAAAGTGCTGGGATTACAGACACCCACCACCACATTGAGCTAATTTTTGTATTTTTAGTAGAGACGGGGTTTCGCCATGATGGCCAGGCTGGTCTCAAGTGACTGCCGTGACTAACCTCAAATGATCCAGCAGCCTCAGCCTCCCAAAGTGCTGGGATTACAGGTGTGAGCCAACGTGCCCGGCCTTAAATTTAAATTAAGTGAAATACAACAAATATATTGAAAAGAAAAATAACAAATAGAAAGGTAAAGGATATGAACAGATAATGTGCAGAAAAATAAACATGAGCAATCCTTATGTCTATGAAAGAATGTTCAGCTTCATTCAAAATAAAAGAAGTGCAGATCAAAACAGCTAGGTGTAACATTTTTTGACCTACCAAACTGGCAAAGACTAAAAACAAATGTAGGCCGGGCGCGGTGGCTCAAGCCTGTAATCCCAGCACTTTGGGAGGCTGAGACGGGCGGATCACGAGGTCAGGAGATCGAGACCATCC
>NW_012118043.1:7922422-7923945 GCF_000951035.1 Colobus angolensis palliatus
TTTATGTCACACACATGTTATTTAATTTTAAAAATAGATTAAAATTGGGCTGGGCATGGTGACTCAGGCCTGTATCCCAGCACTTTGGGAGGCCAAGGCAGGCAGATCACAAGGTCAGGAGATTGAGACCATCCTGGCTAACACGGTGAAACTCTGTCTCTACTAAAAATACAAAAACTTAGCCAGGCATGGTGGCGGGTGCCTTTAGTCCTAAGCCACTCGGGAGGCTGAGGCAGGAGAATGGCGTGAACCCGGGAGGTGGAGCTTGCGGTGAGGCAAGATCGTGCCACTTCACTCCAGCCTGGGCAACAGAGCAAGACTCTGTCTCAATAAATAAATAAATAAATTAATTAATTAATTAAAATGTGGGGTGTAAATGTTCAAGTACGTGTTTGCACAGTATAGAAAATAGTCATCCTCACCAATCTGTGATAGTCCTTCACAGATAGTGGGGAAGCAGAAGTAAGAGTTCCAAGGTGAAGTTTGACTTTTATACTCATTCTGGCATGCTGTTTAAATGTGTCACATTAAGTATATATTACTTTTCTAAACTAAAAAAAAAATAAATTAATGGTGGCTTCTTCCCCAGAGAAACGTTGGTATAAAGTTGAAAAGCATATCTGCAGAGTACTTTGTAGGGGGGTTCCACTGTGGTAGGGAATTTCACACCTGGTGGGTCTCTAGGCAACCTTCAAAATAAAACATTCCTTAGTTCTATGATCCACAACTGTAGTTGGACTGGCATTATTTCTCCAACTGGATTATAAACTCCCTAAGGACAGGAAGTCTGGATTTTGGTTTTTAAAAAAGTCTCCTTCATCTTTTTACACAAAGATACATAAACTTGACAAATAAAATGTGTCACTTGAATGCAGGGACATCTGTTTTTTCATATCCAATATAGTGTAGTCTTAGTGCCCAGACTGTAAGGTCACATATTGTTATTCTAATCTTTGTATCACAGAGAGAAATGTAATACAGTTTTCCTGGTATAGAAGACTTAGTCGGCTGGATGTGGTGGCTCACACCGGTAATCCCAATACTTTGGGAGGCCAAGGAGGGTGGATCGCCTGAGGTCGGGGGCTCAAGACCACCCTGGCCAACATGGTGAAACCCTGTCTCTACTAAAAATACAAAAATTAGCTGGGCATGGTGGTGGGTCCCTGTAATCCCAGCTACTTGGGAGGCTGAGGCAGGAGAATCACTTGAACCCAGGAGGCGAAGGTTGCAGTGAGCCAAGAGCGTGCCACTGCACTCCAGCTGGGGTGACAGGGTGACAGAGTGAGATGTTGTCTCAAATATATATATACACACACACATATATACACACACACACTATATATATGTATACATATATAAACTTATAAGCATTGTAAATGCATAGACTATTTCCAGAAGGATACACATGCAAGTAGTAACAGGAATTGCTATTGGGGAGGAGAACCGAGGCGCAGGAGGGAAAGGAAGGAGATGAAAGAGGCTTTCTCTTCATTGTATATTCTCTCTTTTTTTTTTTTTTTTTT
>NW_012118043.1:7932190-7934073 GCF_000951035.1 Colobus angolensis palliatus
CACCATGCCCAGGTAATTATTTTGTATTTTTAGTAGAGACAGGTTTCAAAAAGTTTCACCATGTTGGCCAGGCTGGTCTCAAATACCTGACCTCAAGTGACCTCCCACCTCAGTTTCCCAAAGTGCTGGGATTATAGGTGTGAGCTACTGCACCTGGCCTATTTTTTTTAATTTTTCAAGATAGGGTCTTGTTCTATTGCCCAGGCTGGAATGCAGTGGCAGGATCACAGCTCACTGCAGCCTCAAACTCCTGGCCTCAAGCAATCTTCCTGCCTCAGCTCCCCGAGTAGCTGGGGCTACAGGCACATGCCACTATGCCTAGCTAATTTTTTTCATTTCATTTCTTTTTTTTTCTTTTTGTGGAGATGGGGTTTCATCATGTTGCCTAGGTTGGTCTCCAACTCCTGGGCTCAAGCAATCCTCCTGCCTTGGCCTCCCAAAGTGCTTGGATTACAGGTCTAAGCCACTGCGCCCAGCCCTATTCCTGTTTTTGGTACCCAGCTGCCCAGATACTATGCTGAACACCACCACCCCATATCCAACACCAGAAGACAGCAGAATGACCTTAGTTTATAATGGCAAAAGAAATGCCCAGTTGAGCCCAGCCCAAATTGATGCCATCATAGAATGGCAAGTTAAATAGTTGTAGTTTTCAGTACTACATTTGGGGCTAGTTTGATGTTGTTTCCATTTTGTTAAAATAGGTGTGCACAATCCCAGCACTTTGGGAAGCCGAGGCAGGTGGATCACCTGATGTCAGGAGTTCAAGACCAGCCTGACCAACATGGTGACACTCCATCTCTACTAAAATACAAAATCAGCTGGGCAGGGTGGTGGGCACCTGTAATCCCAGCTACTCAGGAGGCTGAGGCAGCAGAGTCGCTTGAAGCCAGGTGGCAGAGGTTGCGGTCAGCCGAGATCGTGCCACTGCACTCCAGTCTGGGCGACAGAGTCAGATTCTGTCTCAAAAAAAAAAAAAAAAAGGTGTGCACATATAGAAGGAAAGTAGCATTGCTGTTTACACAAAAGAGAACTCACAGCAGTCTCTTTGCCTGTGATGAAACTCAGGCAAAGAGACCTCGTGGCTAGGCAAGGCTTGCGATGGTCCCACATATGAGCACAGAAAAAATATATTGCAGAGAAAAGTTGTTTAAATAGTAGGGAAAATAAAGCCAGGCACAGTGGCTCATTCCTGTAATCCCAGCACTTTGGGAGGCTGAAGTGGGAGGATTGTTTGAGCCCGGGAGTTGGGGACCAGCCTGGGGAACACAGGGAGATCCCATCTCTACAAAAACCTTTATTAGCCAGGCTGGGGTCCAGCACTTTGGCCGGCTGAGGAGAGCGGATCACTCGAGGTCAAGAGTTCAAGACCAGCCTGACCAACATGGTGAAAACCCATCTCTACTAAAAATACGAAAATTAGCCGAGCTGGGCCAGGCACAGTGGCTCATGCCTGTAATCCCAGCAGTTTGGGAGGCCGAGGCGGGAGGATCACCTGAGGTCGGGAGTTCGAGATCAGCCTGATCAACATGGAGAAACCCTGTCTCTACTAAAAATACAAAAAATTAGCTGGGCGTGGTGGCAGATGCCTGTAATCCCAGCTACTCGGGAGGCTGAGGCAGGAGAATCGCTTGAACCTGGGAGGCGGACATTGCAGTGAGCCGAGATCGTGCCATTGCACTCCAGCCTGAGCAACAAGAGTGAAATTTCGTCTCAGAAAAAAGAAAGAAAGAAAGAAAATTAGCCGAGCTGGGGGTGGTGGCAGGAGCCTGTAATCCCAGCTACTCGGGAGGCGGAGACGGGGAGGCAGGGGTTGCAGTGAGCCGAGATAGCGCCACTGCACTCAAGCCTGGGCGACAGAGCGAGACTCCATCTCCAAAAAA
>NW_012118043.1:7934465-7937816 GCF_000951035.1 Colobus angolensis palliatus
GTAGTCCCAGCTCTGCAAAAGGCTTAAGTGGTAGGATCGCTTGAGGCAGGAAGGTGGAGGTTTCAGTGAGTCCAGATGGCTCCACTGCCCTCCAGCCTGAGTGACAGTGAGGCCCTGTCTCAAAAATCAAAACAAAACACAAAATTATATGGATCAAAGTTACCTGACACAAATTTCTTCCCAAAAAGGAACTCTTTCCTCTAACAGACCCTAAACATGACTGCTCAGCCGCCGTGAACTAATAAGGTTAGGCAATGCTTGAGACCTGCTCTGGGTCATTTTCTGTGTTTCCAAGTAGAGTTAGGCTGGCTGATGCAACCCAATCCTGACCTCGCTTCACTAGCCATGAGTATCAGGTTGGCATGATGGAGTATACCTTCCTCAAAGGAATCAGTCCCCGGTTGACCAGATCCCCACACTGTTTCTCACTGTCTCCCATGAGTCACCAGGGCACACTCCGCGTTTACAGCCCTGCCCATAACCAAGAAAGCTCTTCAGTTTCCTAGCTCCCTTCCCTGGCTTCTGCAGTAAGGTGTAACATTGACAATTATAATCTGGTACTTAGCCCTGTGGCTTCTGCTCTGTGCCAACCCTGACTTTAGACAACCCTATGAAATCCTACAAAGGGTGGCATATCTGGCTGAAACCTCCCAGTGGGGGAAGGAAGGAGGGTTTAAAACAGCTCTTTACTCAGTCTCCATGTAAATGAGCCCTTCCTGCAGGGGCCAGGGCCTCCTCAGTTTTCTGGGTCGGCATTGGACTTTGGACATTGGAACCCTTGGCAAGCCCTCTCACAGGAAAGGTGTTTGCCTTCCCAGTGGCAAACACTCTTTCATTCTAAACTTGGACGTGCTAGGACTGACTCATCCCTCCCTTGCGGCATCGATACTCGCTATCAGGTCACAGCCTAGCTGCAAAATCTCAGGCTGGCTGGTAGTTTTCCCTCCTTCTCTGCCCACCCTGCTTCAACACAGTCCTTGATGCCAATCTTAAATTCCCCCAGTGGCTCAGTGCCCCAATTCAGCACTTAAGTTTTTACTTTTTTGCTTTCCCACAAAAGCAAATATTTGTTAGTAATTTCCTAGCTCTTCATACTTATGTGGTTTCTTTAACCCACCTTTTGTGACCCGCTTTCCTTCTGCTCCAGGGTCTTGGTCATTACCTCTTCTAACTCAATTACACGACCTTATTTTTTCCCACTTCCTCTTTCCTTCCATTGTTATGCAGACGGAGGGGAGGGTGCTAAATGCACAAAAAGGAGAATTGGATTAGGTAGCAGGATATCTCACTGCTCTCTTCCTGGTTCTGCCTCTGCCCTTGAGTTCTCACTTTAATAAGCCCCACACCCACTCCACATGCTGTCTTCCCACCTGCAATGAGCCAGCAGTGTGGGAGAAATCAGGAAGAGTGCCTTGGCAGTGGCTCTGACGGAGGGTGGGGTGGATTCTGGGAGAATTCAAAGGTGGTGGCACCTTGTTACCATTTACTGAGGTGAGCTGGAGATTCTGACATTACAAAACAACAAACTCAGCGGAAAGGAAGAAAACAGCAATGTTGGGAAGAAAAACAGTTTGGTTCAGGGATCAATGCTGAGAAAATTTGTATAAAATGTCTGTCTGGAACTAGTCTTTTAAATAATAACAATGAATCTTTTGAGGTGACAGACACCTCTTGGAAAATCTGATGAAGGATATAGATTTCAGAAATTCACCAGGAAAATGTGTATAAATGAAGTCAGGCACAGTGGGGTGCCTCTGTAGTCCCAGCTGCTGGGGAGGCTGAGGCGGGAAGGGAGCCTTCTTGAGTCCTAGAGGCATATGAATGCCTTTAGGAAGCGGGTATAAGGAGCAGAGAACTGTAAGCAGGGCTTCCCTTCTTTGTAAATCTCATCTAGAGTTCAGGGCAGTTCAGAGAAAGCATTCATTTGTTCATTCATTCAACAAGTAACTCTTTGAGAAACTTCCAAGTGTCAAGCCCCATGCTGGGCCACATTGTGAGGCAGAAGGAGGTGAATCAGACACAGTGCCTGCTCCCGGGACACTCACGGTCTGGTGGGGGATACCAAGATAGAACAATGAGTGTACAGTGATGGCAGAGGTAGCAGAGAGAACTGTGGGAGCCTGGGAGTGGGGGTGGGGGCAGAACTACTTCCTACAGTTCCCTCTTCCTACAGCAATCTGGTCCTATACCTCTCTGACTACAAAGCAACATGGTTTCAAAAAAAAAAAAAATCCAAGTATTCCCTGAGGTGCTACTCTGAGTTGTCCATGTCAGAGCTCTCACCCACACTGTGGCCCCATCCAGCTTTCACTTCTCGACAGGGATGGAGCCTGTGAACCCCTTCTCTCCCCACAGGCTCCCAGGGTGCTGCCAAAGGCCTCACAGCCAACCGTAAGTACCCCTATCAGGGGCAGCTCCCCCTCCCCAGACCAGCTTTTGAATAAATTACCAATCCCCTTTGCACTTCCTTCTTTCTGTGCTTAAACCTTTTACATTTTACTTATTATTATGTTATGTTATGTTATGTCATTTATTTATTTAGTTAGTTAGTTATTTAGTTTTCGAGACGAAGTCTTACTCTCTCGCCCAGGCTGGAGTGCAGTGGCACGATCTTGGCTCACTGCAAACTGCGCCTCCTGGGTTGGAGCAATTCTCCTGCCTCAGCCTCCCGAGTAGCTGGGATTACAGGTGTGCACCACCACACCTGGCTAATTTTTGTATTTTTAGTAAAGATGGGGTTTCGCCACGTTGGCCAGGCTGAACTCCTGACCTCAGGTGATCCACCCACCTCGGCCTCCCAAAGTGCTGGGATTACAGGCATGAGCCACCATGCCCGGTCATTATTATTTTAGACACACAGTCTCACCTTGCTGCCAGGCCGGAGTGCAGTGGTGTGATCATAGCTCACCACAGCCTTGAACTCCCGGGAGCAAGTGATCCTCCCACCTCAGACTCTGGAGTAACTGGGATTACTGCTGTGAGCCACCGTGTACAGCTCCTATTCCTTTTAATAGTTGAGCCGCAGGGAAATAAGGAGTAATGAAGATAACTAGCTTTAAGGAAGTTAGAGATTTGCAAGAAACCTGAAGAGTCCTGGTATGAGCTGGTCTTTTTAGTCATAGCATCCAAAGGCTGGGGCTGGGCTGTGCTTCCTTACACCTCTTCCCTGACTTCTCCCTTCTTAGGGGTTTTAGGGGAAAGCATCCAGCTCCAAGTTTGGGCAAGAGCAATCCTGCCTCTTGGCTGCTACCAATGTTGGATGCTAGGCTGCATCTGCTTATGCTAGCTGCTTCCCTATCATTGGCTTCTGCCAGTGGCCCCTAAGTATCCCTTTCTTGTTTTTTTTTTTTT
>NW_012118043.1:7938042-7938939 GCF_000951035.1 Colobus angolensis palliatus
GAGTAGCTGGGACTAGAGGCACCCACCACTATGCCCGGCTAGTTTTTTGTAATTTTCAGTAGAGACAGGGTTTCACCGTTTAGCCAGGATGGTCTGGATCTCCTGACCTCGTGATCCGCCCGTCTCGGCCTCCCAAAGTGCTGGGGTTACAGACGTGAGCCACCACATCCGGCCTCAAACTTCAATTCTGTTCTTTATAGCTGCCCTGTCAGCAGGGAAGGCTAATTCAGCCAAGAGACTGAACATATGAACAACTGTGACCCCCAGGATTCAGATACTGTGACACTTCCACCCTGCTGCATGCATCCTATCCCAAGCGTGTTAACCTATCGCATCTCTTTCCTCTTGCTTTTCCCTATGTATTTTAGCTTCACTTAATAAAGCATGTTATTTGAGCATTTAACTTGGCTTTTGGGGTTTTTTTTGGACACAGGGTCTCTGTCACCCAGGCTGGTGTACAGTGGCACACATGGCTCACAACCTTGACCTTTTGGGCTCAAATGATCCTCCTGCCTCAGCCACCCAAGTAGCTAGAACTACAGGTGCACAACACCATGCCTAGCTAACTTTTTAAATTTTTGTAGACAAAATCTCCCCATGTTGCCCGGGCTCTTCCCAAACTCCTGGGCTCAGGTGATCCTCCAGCTTTGGCCTCCCAAAATGCTGGGATTACAGGCATGAGCCACCGCTCCTGGCCTGAAAGACTTCGTTCTTTGATTTCTGGGATAGTAGGCCTGATAGCGCACTTGGAAGCTACTACTGCTTCACCATATACAACTACTTTCGTACCCTTTGTTTCTCCAAATCTTATTTGGCTGGTTACGACAAACTAGCTCAGCATAGGTTCTCATCCAGTATACATTTTACCTCTTTTTTCTTTTTTCTTTTTTTTTTTTT
>NW_012118043.1:7938989-7940238 GCF_000951035.1 Colobus angolensis palliatus
TTTTTTTGTAGAGATAGGGTCTCACTATGTCACCCAGGCTAGAGTGCAGTGGCGCAATCTTGGCTCACTGCAACCTCCACCTCCTGGGCTCAAGCCACCATGCCATCTCAGCCACCCGAGTAGCTGGGACTACAGGCACATGCCATCACACCTGGCTAATTTTTTGGTATTTTTTGTAGTGATGGGGTTTTGCCATGTTGCCCAGGCAGGTCTCGAACTCCCGGGCTCAAGCGATCTGCCTGTTCAGCCTCCCAAAGTGCTGGGATTACAGGCATGAGCCACCACGTCCATCACCTCTATCTTTTTTCTTTACCTTTATTCCCCTGCCTTCTTGACCTTAGTCCTTCCCCTGATTATTATACCCACCACAGGCTGAGGTCCTGGAGACTGGGTAACCAAAGTTAATACAAGTCCTATCTTTTTTTTTTTTTTTTCGACATGGAGTTTCGCTCATGTTGCCCAGGCTGGAGTGCAATGGCAAGATCTCAGCTCACCGCAACCTCAGCCTCCCCGGTTCAAACGATTCTCCTGCCTCAGCCTCCCAAGTATCTGGGGTTACAGACATGCACCACCACGCCCAGCTAATTTTTTTGTATTTTTAGAAAGCACGGGGTTTCTCCATGTTGGTCAGGCTGGTCTCGAATTCCTGATCTCAGATGATCTGCCCGCCTCGGCCTCCCAAAGTGCTGGGTTTACAGGCATGAGCCACTGCGCCCGGCCCACAAGTCCTATCTTACAAAGGCATTTTGTAAGACATTATTAGAGGAACACAATAATGTTTCTTTCATTGTGGGGGGAACACATCTCCCCACTCCAGGTGAACTTTTCACTATTCCTAGGTGAAGGGAGCTGGAGAGGGTCCTGGATTTTTTGGGTTTTGTTTTACTTTCCTGAATGTTGGGGGTCCTCTGCTGAAAGTTCCTTGAAGGCAGGGACTGTTTATCATCTCTGCTGTCCTAGCACCCACCACAGGGTGTAACACAAACAAATTGCTCTAGCGCCATTGAACTGTGTATTTACCCTTGAATTCTTTCGTCTTGGCAGTTCAGTCTCTCACATCTCATCCGTGATGAGTTCTAGCAGCTCTAGTAAAGTTGTTCTTAAATTTTCTTCTTTCATCTCTATTGCCACCACCATGATCCTGGTCCAAGCCATTCTAGCTAGACATTTTTCTTTTTTTCTGTTTTTTTTTTTTTTTTTTTTTGAGTCAGAGTCTCGCTGTGTTGCCCAGGCTTGAGTGCAATGGTGC
>NW_012118043.1:7945030-7946411 GCF_000951035.1 Colobus angolensis palliatus
TTTCACCGTGTTAGCCAGGATGGTCTCGATCTCCTGACCTCGTGATCCACCCACCTCAGCCTCCCAAAGTGCTGGCATTACAGGTGTGAGCCACCACACCCGGCCTATTTTATCTTACAGGTGTGGTGGCTCACACCTGTAATCCCAACACTTTAGGAGAACGAGGTGGGAGGATTTTGTTTGAGCCCAGGAGTTCCAGGCTACTGTGAGCTACAGTTGTGCCACTGCACTTCAGCCTGGACCACAGCAAAACTCTGTCTCAAAATACAAATAAATAAATACATAAATACATAAATTGGCTGTCTACCTTTCCTTTCATGCCTTTCACACTTACAGTCAGTTGCAGATAATGGAGAACCGACCAAAACCAGCAAAAGGGAAGAGTGGAATTATTAGTTTGATAGTTCCAGTGTTGCATGTCTGGACCCAAACTTTCAAATGATATGCTCTTGCTCTCTTCCTCTCTTGGTCCTGCTCTTAGCTCTCCTTTTCCCAGTATTTTGGTTTCATTTTTTGACCAGCTCTCTCCACATAATGAAAGAAAGCTCTAGCTTTACTTGATCTTATTATCTGCATTCCCACTGACAGAGAAAATACATCCTTTCCATTTATCACTTATAAAGATGACTTTGAGGCCGGGTGCAGTGGCTCACACCTGTAATCCCAGCACTTTGGGAGGCTGAGGCGGGTGGATCACCTGAGGTCGGGAGTTCGAGACCAGCCTGACCAACATGGAGAAACCCCATCTCTACTAAAAATACAAAATTAGCTGGGCCTGGTGGCACATGCCTATAATCCCAGCTACTAGGGAGGCTGAGGCAGGAGAATCGCTTGAACCTGGGAGGCGGACATTGCAGTGAGCCGAGATCGTGCCATTGCACTCCAACCTGGGCAACAAGAGTGAAACTCTGCCTCAAAAAAAAATAAAAAATAAAAAATAAAAATAAAGATGACTTTGATAGGTCTGGTTGAGGTTACCGCCTCAATTCCCGAGCCAATCATTACTGTGGCCAGGGAGATGAAGGTCTCTGATTGACCAACCTGTACCACCCATCCATCCATGTGGGGTAGAGGTTGTGGTCCTACATAGCAGTTTCACTAACCCTATGTAAAGTAGGGAATGGGGGTTTCCAAAGAAAAAGTGGGGACAGAAACAATGAAAGTCCCAGACCTTTTTTTGCAAGACAGTGGGGCATATAACATTTGTTTGTTTGTTTGTTTGTTTTTGTGACAGAGTCTCACTCTTGTTGCCCAGGCTGGAGTGCAGTGGCACGATCTTGGCTCACTGCAACCTCCACCTCCCAGGTACAAGTGATTCTCCTGCCTCAGCCTCCCGAGTAGCTGGGATTACAGGCTCATACCACCATGTCTGGCTAATTTT
>NW_012118043.1:7946991-7947356 GCF_000951035.1 Colobus angolensis palliatus
TTTTTTTTTTTTTTTTTTTTAGTGTATTTTTAGTAGAGAGAGGGTTTTACCACATTGGCCAGGCTGGTCTCAAACTCCTGATCCACTCGCCTCAGGCTCCCAAAGTGTTAGAATTACAAGAGTAAGCCACCATGTCTGGCCATAAGATGGTTTCTTATATGCACCCAACTCTTTCTTTTTTTTTTCTCTTTCTTTTTGAGATAGGGTCTCATCAGTTACCAGGTTGGAGTGCAGTGGTGCACTCACAGCTCACCGCAGCCTTGACCTCCCCAGGCTCAAGTGATCCTCCGTCCTCAGCCTCTGGAGTAGCTGGGACTACAGGTGTGCGCCACTGCACCCAGCTATTTTATCTTTTTTTTTTTTGA
>NW_012118043.1:7948953-7954306 GCF_000951035.1 Colobus angolensis palliatus
AAATAAATAAATAAAAATAAAAAAATAAAAAAAATAAAAAAATAAAAAATAAAAAATTGTTGGCCAAGTATGGTGGCTCATGCCTGTAATTTCAACACTTTCAGAGGCCAAGGCTGGAAGATCGCTTGAGCCAAGGAATTGAAGACCAACCTGGGCGACATAGTGAGATCCTGTCTCTACAAAAAAAATAAAAAATAAATAAATAAATTAGACAAGTGTGATGGCAAGTGCCTGTGGTCCCAGCTACTAAGGAGGCTGAGGTAGGAGGATCTCTTGAGCCCAGGAGGTCAAAGCTGCAGTGAGCTATGATTGTGTCGCTATACTCTAGCCTGGATGACAGAGTGAGACCCTGTCTCAAAACAAAAACAAAACAAAACAAAACAAAAAAACAGAGATCTTGGCATCAGAGGAAAAATAAAAAAGGAAAGAAAATAGAAATGGACTAGCTGATATCAGAGTGCATTACACAGAATAAAGGTCTTATTACATTTTTATTTCAGAACATATTATCAATACACATACAGACACACACCCGTATGTATTGGGTTGCAATGCAAAATGCATTCTTACTGGGAATTGGATCAAAAAAAGTTTAAGAAAGCTTGCATTAAGCTTTGTCTGGCAAAAGTATGCTAAGATTGTATCTGTCCAGTTCAGAGCTCCCCAGAGGTCCAGATATTGAGTCACGTCATCACTAGAAAATAACACCTGGGAAGCTCATTCAAAGAACCAGAGTGGAAGTGCAGACACAATTTCAGGATGCTGTTGCAGGGTGAACTCTGGATTTCTGTACTTTGGTTGGCTTATATTACATCCTCAAGGCCATTTAATCATATTCTCAGTCAGGTGTGTTTTTTCTCTATATGTTTTTTCCTTCAAATAACAGATGACTTAATGGTTTCCAAAGTTGAATACACATTTTTTTTAACTGTTTTTTTTTCTGCCATGTACGATTAGGCCATGAATTGCATATTCCTAGAAAACACCAAATTAACTAAAATCTTAGAGGGAGGGTGGGAGGCAGTATGATGTGAAAGCAAGAGGGGCTATTGCCCTGATCCCTGTTTCAACATTTGCTGGCTATGTGAATTCAGGTGAAGGGACCTAATATACATTAGCTGAGGACTTACTTAGAGCAAGGCCCTGTGTCAACTGTGGGAGGTATAAAAATAAACACTCTATCTACACTGTGTCCTCAAGGTGTAAATAAGTAAATAAATAAATAGCCAAAATATGGCTGGGCGCAGTGGCTCACACCTGTAATCATAGCACTTTGGGAGGCCAAGGTGGGCGGATTGCCTGAGCTCAGGAGTTCGAGACCAGCCTGGGCAACACAGTGAGACCCTGTCTCTACTAAAATACAAAAAATTAGCCAGGGGTGGTGGCCAGCAACTGTAGTCCCAGCTATTCAGGAGAATGAGGCAGGAAATTTGCTTGAACCCGGGAGGCGGAGCTTGCAGTGAGCCAAGATTGCGCCACTGCACTCTAGCCTGGGTGACAGAGCAAGACTCCATTTCTAAAAAACAAAACTGCCAAAATATAATCCCTAGTGGCTAATGTAGCTTATCAGTCATAAATTCATTCATATATATATATACACACTTTTTTTTTTTTTGAGAGTCTTGCTCTTTCACTCAGGCTGGAGTGAAGTGGCTCAATCTTGGCTCACTGCAACCTCTGCCTTCCGGGTTCAAGTGATTCTCCTGCCTCAGCCAACCAAGTAACTGGGATTACAGATGCCCGCCACCACGCCCAGCTAATTTTTGTATTTTTAGTAGAGAAGAGGTTTCGCCATGTTGGCCAGGCTAGTCATGAACATCTGATCTCAGGTGATCCATCCGCCTCGGTCTCCCAAAGTGCTGGGATTACAGGTGTGAGCCACCGCGCCCTACCCGCTTATGTATTTTTTAATCAGCTATTCATTACTTCCAAAAATATGCATTGAAGATTATCTAGGTGGCTGACCCTGTGCAGGGCATGCAGAGACAAATAAGACATCATTCTTGCCTTGAAGGCATTCAGTCTGATGGAGTTTTCAGTCCCAGAGATATGAACAGTGTTCTGGTAAGAATTAGGCCCAGGCCGGGCACTGTGGCTCTCGCTTGTAATCCCAGCACTGTGGGAAGCTGAGGCTGGCAGATCACCTGAGGTCTGGAGTTCAAGACCAGTCTGGCCAACATGTGAAACCCTGTCTCTACTAAAACTACAAAAATTAACTGGTCATGGTGGCTCACGCCTGTAGTCCTGGCTACTCAGGAAGCTGAGCCAGAAGAATCACTTGAACCCAGGAGGCGGAGGTTGCAGTGAGTCGAGATTGCACCATTGCACTCTAGCCTGGACAACAGAGCGAGACTCCATCCCCCCCGCCCCGCAAAAAAAAAAACCTTACAGATACAAAAATTAGCCAAGCATGATGGCGTGCACCTGTAATCCCAGCTACTCAGAAAGTTGAGGTAGGAGAATCACTTTTTTTTTCTTTTTTTTTGAGACAGAATCTTGATCTGTTGCCCAGGCTGGAGTGCAGTGGCGCAACCTCAGCTTGCCCAAACCTCTGCCTCCCGGGTTCAAGCAATTCTTCTGCCTCCGCCTCCCAAGGAGCTGGGATTAAAGGCGCCCGCCACCATGTCTGGCTAATTTTTTTGGATTTTTAGTAAAGATGGGGTTACACCATGTTGGCCAGTCTTGTTTTGAACTTCTGACAGTGATCCACCTGCCTCGGCCTCCCACAGTGTTAGGATTACAGGCGTGAGCCACCGTGCCTGGCCGAGAATCACTTTAACCTGAGAGGTGAAGGTTGTAGTGAGCCGAAATGGTGCCATTGCACACCAGCCTGAGCAACAAGAGTGAAACTCCATCTTAAAAAAAAAAAAAGAGGCCCACGTATGAAGGAATCAGACAATCTGATTTTAATTTCAGGTACACTCCTTTTCAGCTGTATGACCTTGGGCAAGTTGTTAACCATTCTGAGCCTCAGTTTCCCCATCTGGAAAATATATATAATAATAATGCTATTAGGAGGATTAAATAAACAAATTCAAGTAATTACCTTTGTGCTAATAGATAGTAGAGAAGCACTCAATGGGCTGGGCACAGTGGCTCACACCTGTAATCCCAGCAATTTGGGAGCTGAGGCTGGTGGATTACCTGATATCAGGAGTTCAAGACTAGCCTGGCCAACTTGGAGGAAATCCCATGTCTACTAAAAATACAAAAATCAGTTGAGCATGGTGGCGGGTGCCTGTAGTCCCAGCTGCTGGGGAGGCCTGAGGCAGGAGAATCTCTCGAACCCAGGAGGCGGAGGTTGTAGTGAGCCGAGGTCGTGCCTCTGCACTCCAGCCTGGGCAACAACAGCGAAACTCCATCTAAAAAATAAACAAATAAATAAAAACAGAAATTCTTTCTGTTTAAGTTCTGAAGTATTTTTGCTTTATCTCCCTTAACTTATGTGTTTACTCAAACTTAGGCCTATAAGAGTAGGGTAGGTACCTTTGTGGCAGTTACAAACAGTTCCAGAATCTTAGTAGTTTAAGATGGCAAATGTTTATTTCTAGTTCATGCAGTCAGCCACCCCCATGGCAGCTCTCCAAAGTAGCTGTGCTTCTTATGTTGGCTCAGTTATTCTGACCCCCTCTTTCAGTGCCAAGATCTTGGCTCACTGCAACCTCTCTGCCTCCCGGGTTCAAGCGATTCTCCTCCCTCAGCCTCCCAAGTAGCTAGTATTACAGGCAGGGGCCACAATACCTGGCTAATTTATATGTTTTTAGTAAAGATGGGGTTTTGCCATGTTGGCCAGGCTGGTCAAACTCCTCACCTCAGGTGATCTGCCTGCCTTGGCCTCCCAAAGCGCTGGGATTACAGGCTTGAACCACTGCGTCAGGGCCTGGAGCCCCTCTTTCTTGTGGCACCTTTGTATCAGCATACGGGAAAGAGAGGACCTGGAGAAACACACTGCACCTCTTGAATGCTTCCACTGAGTGGTAGCAGCTGCCACTTGGGCCTACCAAAGCAAGTGATTTGCATTAGCTAAAGCAAGTCTCATGGCTCCACCCAACTTCAGGGATTCCACCTAACTTCAAGACAGCCGTCCTCTGGAGGGGAAATGAACTGGAAATATTAGTTAGTGGTGATAACGTCTACCCCAGGATTTCATACCACACTACATGCCAGTCACACTGGCCTTTTTTGGTATTTCAAACCGACACGTTCCTTACTGCCACAGGACAATTGCCTAGGCTGTTCTCTCTGATTGCAACATTTTTCATTCCACTCTTTGCTTGGTTAAAGTCTATTCTTCCCTCAGACTGAGCCTAGTGTCCCTTCTTTAGGGAAACTTTTGCTTTCCCCTCTGACTATATCAATTTCCCCTATTATTTATTTTTACATTTTTTTTTTTTTTTTTTTTTAGACGGAGTCTTGCTCTGTCCCCCAGGCTGGAGTGCAGTGGCCGGATCTCAGCTCACTGCAAGCTCCACCTCCGGGATTCACGCCATTCTCCTGCCTCAGCCTCCCGAGTAGCTGGGACTACAGGCGTCCGCCACCTCGCCCGGCTAGTTTTTTTTTTGTATTTCAGTAGAGACGGGGTTTCACCGTGTTAGCCAGGATGGTCTCGATCTCTTGACCTCGTGATCCACCCGTCTCGGCCTCCCAAAGTGCTGGGATTACAGGCTTGAGCCACCGCACCCGGCCCCCTTATTTTTACATTTAAAAATTATTTTAATCGTTTCTTGTGCTGACATTACCTTCAGCCAACTCACACCCAAATTCCCCCTATTATTATTGCTTTCACAACATCAGGCACTCCCACTTTATGGCACTTAGCTGTAATTTGCAGTTCATCATGTGATGACTTCATTAATGACTATTTCTTCCTCTGCAGCATCAGCTGCAAGCATCATGTTGTTTTGCTCACCCCTATATCTCCACCTATCCCAGTAAACAGGTTCTGTTTCTGTATTTTTGAGACAGAGTGTCAGTCCATCACCCAGGCTGGAGTGAAGTGACGTGGTCTTGGCTCATTGCAACCTCCGCTTCCTGGGCTCAAGTGATTCTCATGCCTCAGCCTCCCAAGTAGCTGGAATTACAAAATTATAAAATACAAAAATTAGTCCGGACATACATCACCACGTCTAGCTAATTTTTCTATTTTTTTAGTAGAGACAGGGTTTCGCCATGTTGGCCAGGTTGGTCTCAAACTCCTTACCTCAAGTGATCTGCCTGCCTCAGCTTCCCAAAGTGCTAGGATTACAGGTATGAGCCACTGCATTCAGCCCATTTTTTTTTTTTTTTCTTAGAGACAGAGTCTCACTCTGTCACCCAGCCTGGAAGGCAGTGGCAAAATCATAGCTCACTAAAG
>NW_012118043.1:7955673-7961116 GCF_000951035.1 Colobus angolensis palliatus
AAAAAAAAAAAAAAAAGAGTTAGTGTCTTGCTCTGTCGTCCAGGCTGGAGTGCTGTGGTGTATTCATAGGTTGCTGCAGCCTCGAAGTCCTGGGCTCAGGGGATCTTCAGGGAACATTTCGTGTGTGTGTGTGTGTGTGTGTGTGTGTGTGACCGAGATTTACTCTTGTTGCCCGGGCTGGAGTACAATGGTGCAATCTCGGCTCACTGCATCCTCCGCCTCAGCCTCCGGAGTAGCTGGGATTACAGGTATGTGCCACCAGACCCGGATAATTTTTGTATTTTTAGTAGAGACGGGGTTTCACCATGTTGCCCAGGCTAATCTCCAACTCCTGACCTCAGGTGATGCGCCCGCCTCGGCCTCCCAAAGTGCTGGGATTACAGGCGTGAGCCACTGTGCTCGGCCCAGGGAACATTTTTTTTACCCTTCAAAGCGTCTGTATATTATTGAAATTTAAGAAACACTGACTTGTATAAATTTATCTTGGTAACTTTGGAGGAAATAATTGGCTAATACCTGCTGATTTCATTCTGCAAGTTTGGTCTAGATGGATAGATGGAACACTCCTGAATCCTCTGAATGTGTTTTTTTTTTTTTGCTTTTGAGATGGAGTCTCGCTCTGTCCCCCAGGCTAGAGTGCAGTGGTGTTACCGGAAAAGGGGTTGGATCCAGACCCCAAGAGAGGGTTCTTGGATTTCCTGCAAGAAAGAATCCGAGGCCGGGAGCAGTGGCTCACACTTGTAATCCCAGCACTTTGGGGGGCCGAGGCGGGCAGATCACGATGTCAGAAGATCGAGACCATCCTGGCTAACGCGGTGAAACCCCGTCTCTAATAAAAATACAAAAAAAAAACAAAAATTGCCGGGCATAGTGGTGGGCGCCTCTAGTCCCAGCTACTCTGGAAGCTGAGGCAGGAGAGTGGCGTGAACCTGGGAGGCAGAGCTTGCAGTGAGCCGAGATTGCGCCACTGCACTCCAGCCTGGGCGACAAAGCGAGACTCCGACAAAACAAAACAAAACAAAACAACTCAGTCTCAAAAAAAGGAATTTGAGGCGAGTTCGTAAAGTGAAGGTATGTTCACTAACAGAGTAAAGGAATAAAAGAATGCCTACTCCACAGGCTGCTGGTTGCCCATTTTTATGGTTATTGCTTGATTATATGCTAAACAAGGGGTGGATTATTCATATCTCCCCTTTTTAGACCATACAGGTTACCATAGGTAACTTCCTGACATTGCCATGGCATTTGTAAACTGTCACGGGTGCTGGTGGGAGTGTAGCAGTGAGAACAACCAGAGGTCACTCTCATCACCATCTTGGTTTTGGTGGGATTTGGCTGACTTCTTTACTGTAGTCTGTTTTATCAGCAAGGTCTTTATGACCTGTATCTTGTGCTGACCTCCTAGCGCAACCTGTCTGTGACTTAGAATGCCTAATTGTCTGGGAATGCAGCCCAGTAGGTCTCAGCCTTATTTTACCCAGCCCCTATTCAAAATGGAGTTGCTGTGGTTCAAATGCCTGACTCTGATGCGATCTCGGTTCACTGCAACCTCCACCTCCCAGGCTGCAAGCGATCCTCCTACCTCAGCTCCCAGAGTAACTAGGACTACAGGCGCACACCACCATACCCAAATTATTTTTGTATTTTTTGAGGAGATGATGTTTCACCATGTTGCCCAGGCTCAACTCCCAGGCTCAAGTCATCCACCCACCTTGGCCTCCCAAAGTGCTGGCATTACAGATGTGAGCCACCTCACCCGGCCAACGTGTAAGGCTTGATGTGTAAAAGGAACAACATTTATCCACCCCTTGATCAGTCTAGGGGACTGAAGACTAGGGAAGTCATTTCACATTTGGCTCATGTCCCCACCCTTTCAGACCGCACAATCCAGGTTTTTGTTTTGGAGACCCATCCTGTACGTGCAAGCTCCCCCATTCATTTGCATAGGTATTTCAAGACTGCTGTAGACCTGTGAGCTCCCCTTGATTTAACTATCACAACCTGGTGCAAAAAAAGCCACCAAACTTCCTTAAGTAAGTCAGCTCTTTGGTTTGCTGTTTTCTTAAAGGAAAAAGGCTGGGACAGAGCACTTTTTTAAAAGCTAAAGTAATCCCTTTGAACTTAGGGTTTGTTTTGCCAGTATAAGGCTTTGTGATCTCCCTAAGGCGCTGTACATAGGCTCTCCACCAAAAATGCAGTTTTGAACGAATCAGGGTGAAAGTGCAGATGGGCCACTGGCATTCAAATTTAGGTATTTCTGCCTTTGACTCCTTAATGGGGCAGAAAATTCTCGATTCAAGGTGTTCAAGGTAGCAGATTATGTATATATTAGTTTAATTATATTATCTTCCTTAAACATAAAAACAGGTTAAATTGTAGCCTAGGGTGGCTTGTCCACAACAAAGAGGGCAGCACCTTTGTTGATGAATAGTTCACATTCCACAAGGCAGAGTCACTTCTAAACCCCTTGGGAACCAGGTATACAATCTTTGATCTTGCTAACTTCACATACCAATGCTAATTGGTTTTTAAAGTGTCTGATTTATTATTTCTCAACACCAACTTATATTTCTTTAGTGAATGACACTATTCTAGAGTCACAAGTTAATAGGATTGAAGGCTACTTGCACTTAACACACAGTATGAAGGAGGCTGAGTGAGGTGGCTCATGCCTGTAATCCCAGCACTTTGGGAGACCGAGGCCGGCCAATCACTTGAACTCAGGAGTTTGAGACCATTCCGGACAACATAATGAAACCCCATGCCTATAAAAACATACAAAAATTAGCTGAGATTGTGCCACTGCACTCCAGCCTGTGTGACAGAGTGAGACCCTGTCTCAAAGAAAAACAAAATAAAAATAAAAAATAAACAAGGGCCCAGCGCGGTGGCTCACGCCTGTAATCCCAGCACTTTGGGAGGCTGAGGCGGGTGGATCACAAGGTCAGGAGATCAAGACCATCCTGGCTAACAAGGTGAAACGCCATCTCTACTAAAAATACAAAAAAAATTAGCTGGGCTTGGTGGGTGGCGGGTGTCTGTAGTCCCAGCTACTTGGGAGGCTGAGGCAGGAGAATGGCATGAACCCCGGAGGCGGAGCTTGCAGTGAGCCGAGATCGCGTCACTGCACTCCAGCCTGGGGGACAGAGCGAGACTCCGTCTCAAAATAATAATAATAATAATAATAAATTAATTAATAAATAAACAAATAAACAAGGCTGGCCGTGGTGGTTTATACCTGCAATCCTAGCACTTCGGGAGGCCTAGACTGGTGGATCGCTTGAGCTCAGGAGTTCCAGACCAGCCTAGCAGCATGGTGAAACCCCCGTCTCTACAAAGAAAATAACAAAAATTAGCCGGGCATGGTGGCTTGCGCCTGTAGTCCCGGCTACTTCAGTGGCTGAGGCAGGAAGATTGCTTCAGCTCAGGAGGTAGAGGTTGCAGGAGCCGTGATCACGCCACTGCACTCCAACCAGGGTGACAAGAGTTTTGTTTTGTCTCGAAAAAGAAAACAAACAAAAAAAACATACAATGTGATGGCATTCTCGATTTGTAAGGCTAGTCCCTGAGCCTACTTCCCACCCTTCAAGTGCCCTCACTGCCATACTGACTCCCTCCCACCAGGCTCCTCTACCCCTTCCTCCCTTCCTCTCCTGCTCTTTGCCCTTCGTTCCTTCCTCCCTTCCCTCCCTTCCCTCACCTTCCTCCCTTCCTCCCTTCCTTCCTTCTTCCTTTCTTTCGACAGAGTCCTGTTGTCCAGACTGGAGTGCAATGGCGCAATCTCGGCTCACTGCAACCTCCGCCTCCCGGGTTTAAATGATTCTCCTGCTTCAGCCTCCCGAGTAGTTGGGATTATAGGTGCCTGCCACCAGGCCCAGCCTTGCCTCTCCTTTTTCTTTTCTTTTTTTTTTTTTTTGAGACCGAGTCTCACTCTGTCACCCAGGCTGGAGTGCAATGGCACGATCTCGCCTCACTGCAACCTCCACCTCCCAGGTTCAAGCGATTCTCTTGCCTCAGCCTCTCAAGTAGTTGGAATTACAAGCACACTCCACTACGCCCAGCTAATTTTTGTATTTTTAGTAGAGCCAGGGTTTCATTACATTGGTCAGGCTGGTCTCAAACTCCTGACCTTGTGATTCTCCTGCCTCAGCCGCCCAACGTGCTGGGATTACAAACGTGAGCTATAGCACCTGGCCTGTCTCTCCTTTTTCAATGATGGTCATAGCTGCTAAATTACAGCCCTTTTTTTTTTTGAGATGGAATCTCGTTCTGTTGCCCAGGCTGGAGTGCAGTGACTGGATCTCGGCTCACCACAACCTCCACCTCCCGGGTTCAAGCGATTCTCCTGCCTCTTGAGTAGCTGGGACTACAGGTGTGCACTACCATGCCTCACTAATTTTTGTATTTTTAGTAGAGATGGGGTTTCACTATGTTGTCCACGCTGGTCTCGAACTCCTGACCTCATGATCCGCCCACCTCGGCTTCCGAAAGTGCTGGGATTACAGGCATGAGACACCGTGCCAGGCCTAATTACAGCCCTTTTATGTGTTTTCCTTACTGTGTGTATATATACGTACATATACATACTGTATATATAATAAGTGCAAATAATAAAAATTTCAAATAGCATAAAAGAAAATAACCATAAAAATTAAATCTCCCTTCCACCTTTTTTTCCCAGTCTCTAGTTTTCCTTCTTTCAGACAACTGTTAGTTTCTTGTGTTTTTCTGATGATAATCCACGGCAGCTTTCTTTACTGTTCTGCATCTTACTGATTTCGCTAAACAATATTTTAGAGATTGTTTCAGATCAGTACACACAGAATTGTCTGATTTCTTTTTTGACATTCTCTCACAAGATTGCAAGCCTTCTTCTTCTTCTTCTTCTTCTTCTTTTTTTTGAAATGGAGTCTTGCCAGTTGCCCAGGCTGGAGTGTTGTGGCTAGATCTTGGCTCACCACAACCTTCCACCTCCCCGGTTCAAGCTATTCCCCTGACTCAGCCTCTCAAGTAGTTGGGATTACAGGCACACGCCACCACACCCAGCCAACTTTTGTATTTTTAGTAGAGACGGAGTTTCACTATGTTGGTCAGGCTGGTCTTGAACTCTTGACCTCATGATTCGCTCACCTCAGCCACCCAAAGTACAAATTACAAGCGTGAGCCACCGTGCCCAGCTGCCTTATTCTTTTTAAAGTTGCATAATATCACATAATTCAGCTACAATCTCTCTCCTCTTTATGTGTGGTGTATATAAATGTAATATATATATGTGTGTGTGTGTGTGTGTGTGTGTGTGTGTGTGTTTTATCAAATTTTCCTTCAAAACATATATCTCTTAGTTTGCGTTCCAGGAGAATATGTCTAGTCCCCCTGAGTCCCAGTGCCTGGCTTTTCCTCCTTTTTTTTTTTTTTTTTATATTTTAAAATATTTTATAGAGAC
>NW_012118043.1:7963136-7964262 GCF_000951035.1 Colobus angolensis palliatus
CAGGATGGTCTCGATCTCCTGACCTCGTGATCCGCCCGTCTCGGCCTCCCAAAGTGCTGGGATTACAGGCTTGAGCCACCGCGCCCGGCCAAACCTAACAAGATTCTATCCATCCCAGCAGCCCAGGAATGGTTCCTCAGTATTCCTAGAGGATTTTCCTCTTGTTTGGGAATGTTGATATAACCAGTACTTGGGAATCCAAGATGCATGGCAAGGCTCTTTTAGCCAGTCATGAGGAGCAACTGTCAGGCATTTCAGCAAATCTGGGAGCCTGAAAGATCTGCGTACCAGCTGGCTCTGTGACCTTGAGTGAGCCTGTTAACTTCTCTGGGCCTCAGTTTTCCTCAGCTATAAAAATTCATTCAGGGCCGGGCATGGTGGCTGATGATGCCTATAATTCCAGCACTTTGGGAGGCCGAGGTGGGCGGATCACAAGTTTAAGAGATCAAGACCATCCTGACTAACACGGTGAAACCCCATCTCTACTAAAAATATAAAAAAATTAGCCAGGCGTGGTAGCAGGTGCCTGCAGTCCCAGCTACTCAGGAGGCTGAGGCAGGAGAATGGCGTGAACCTGGGAGGCGGAGCTTACAGTGAGTCGAGATCGCACCACTGCATTCCAGCCTGGGCGACGGAGCAAGACCCTGTCTCATGAAAAAAAAAAAAAAATTCATTCAAGCGAGGTATAATGGCTTATGCCTATAATCCCAGCCCTTTGGGAGGCCAAGATGGGAGGATCACTTGAGCCCAGGAGTTTGAGACCAGCCTGGCCAACATAGTGAGACCCTGTCTCTACAAAAAATAAACATAATTAGACAGATGTGGTGGCATGTACCTGTGGTCCCAGCTACTCAAGAGGCTCAGGTGGGAGGACTGCTTGAGCCCCAGAAGTTGAAGCTGCAGTGAGCCATGATCACGCCACTGCACTCCAGCCTGGGCATCAGAGCAAGACTCTGTACCTAAAAATACTTATTCGTTCAAGAATATTTGCTGCCACACATGGTAGCTCATGCATGTACTCCCAACACCTTGGGAGGCCAAGGTCGGAGGTTCACTTGAGCCCAGGAGTTCAAGACCATCCTGGGCAACATAGGGAGACTTTGTCTCTACAAAAAAAAAAAAAAAA
>NW_012118043.1:7965933-7967895 GCF_000951035.1 Colobus angolensis palliatus
CCACTGCACTCTAGCCTGGGTGACACAGCAAGACTCTGTCTCAAAAAAAAGAAAAAAAAAAAAAAGGCTGGGCTCCGTGGCTCACGTCTGCAATTTCAGCACTTTGGGAGGCCGAGGCAGGTTGATCACCTGAGGTCAGGAGTTCAAGACCAGCCTGGTCAACATGGTGAAACCCCACCCCTACTAAAACTACAAAAAAATTAGCCGGACGTGGTCTGTAGTCCCAGCTACTCAGGAGACTGAGGCAGGAGAATGGCTTGAACCTGGGAGGCAAAGGTTGCAGTGAGCCAAGATCATGACACTGCACTCCAGCCTGGGTGACACAGTGAGAGACTCTGTCTCCAAAAAAAGAAAAAGAAAAAGAAAAAGAAAGGTTCTAGTTCTGCTAGTTCTGTTTCAAGTTCAAGGTCAGGCTGGTCTTGAAATCCTGACCTCAAAAGGTCTTCCTGCCTATGGCTCCCAAAGTGTTGAGATTATAAGTGTGAGCCATTGTGCCCTGTCCCCAGGTAGCCCTTTTAAAGCCACATATACGTTTTATATTTGTAAGTGATATTAGCAGTAATCAGGCATTTGTGAAATTACCTTGCCTGAAGAAAAGACAGAAATTCAAAAATGGTTTTTGTTTCGCCCTCCCCATCCAATGTCACTGCCCTCTCATCTGGTCCTTAAGTTTAATTTTCTGTTGCAGAATTTGTCTTTTAAGTGGCTGCTGCTCACCCTTCCCTCTTCCCCTCTGTTCTCCATCTGCTTTTTACTTTCTGTCCTTTCCCTCCCAAGACTGATGGCCTTAGCACATGTGACTGGGTCTTTATTTTTTTTTTTTTTAGGAGATGGAGCCTCACCCTGTCACCCAGGCTGGAGTGCATTGATGTGATCTCGGGTCACTTCAATCACTGCCTCCTGGGTTCAAACGATTCTCCTGTCTCAGCCTCCTGAGTAGCTGGGATTACAGGTGCGCGCCACCATGCCTGCCTAATTTTTGTATTTTAAGTAGAGATGGTTGCTATGTTGGCCAGGCTGGTCTTGAACTTCTGACCTCAGGTGATTCGCCCACCTCGGCCTTGCAAAGTGCTGGGATTACAGGCATAAGCCACCATGCCTGGCCTTGTGCTAATTTTTTTTTCTTTTTTTGAAACAGAGTCTTGCTCTGTTGCCCAAGCTGGAGTGCAGTGGCGTGATCTCAGCTCACTACAACCTTCACCTCCTGGGGTCAAGTGATTCTCTTGACTCAGCCTCCCGAGCATCTGTGATTACAGGCATCTGCCATCACGCCTGGCTAATTTTTGTATTCTTGTAGAGATGGGGTTTCCCCATGTTGACCAGGCTGGTCTTGAACTCCTGACCTCAGGTGATCTGCCCACCTTGGCCTCCCAAAGTGCTGGGATTCCAGGCGTGAGCCACTGTGCCCAGCCCCTTGTGCTGATTTTTGAAGGCAGTTGAAGAAGTGTAGAAACAGAGGCAGCAATCTTTGGTGTTCTTCAGCTTGTAGATGTATCACTCCAACTTTTGCCTCCTTCCTCACATTACCCTCCTCTCTATGTTTCTCTGTGTCATATCTCTCTTTGCCTTTCTCTTGTAAGGACACTTGTCAATGGGTTTGGACCCATCCTACATCCAGGATGATCTCATCTCTCAAGTTTCTTATTATTGGCTGGGTGTGGTGGCTCACACCATAATCCCACCACTTTGGGAGGCTGAGGCAGGCAGATCACCTGAGGTCAGGAGTTCAAGACCAGCCTGGCCAATATGGTGAAACTCTGAATCTAAAAAAATACAAAAATTACCCGGGCATGGTGTCAGGTGCCTGTAATCTCAGCTACTCGGGAGGCTGAGGCAGGAGAATTGCTTGAATTCAGGAGGTAGAGGTTGCAGTGAGCAGGTGAGATTGCACCATTGCACTCCAGCCTGGGCAACAGCAAGACTCTCCCTCAGGAAAAAAAAAAAAAAAAAAAAAAAAAAAAA
>NW_012118043.1:7968748-7969407 GCF_000951035.1 Colobus angolensis palliatus
GAGGAGGGTGATCACGAGGTCAGGAGTTCGAGACCAGCCTGACCAACACGGAGAAACCCTGTCTCTCCTTAAAAAATACAAAATTAGCAGGGTGTGGTGGTGCATGCTTGTAATTCCAGCTACTTGGGAGGCAGGATAATCACTTGAACCCAGGAGGCAGAGGTTGCAGTGAGCTGAGATCATGCCACTGCACTCCAGTGCACTTTCAGTCTGGTGACAGAGCAAGACTCCGTCTGATAAAAAAAAAAAAAAAAAGAGATTCTTATTTTTGGCCATAGTGACTCATGCCTACAATCCAAGCACTTTGGGAAGCTGAGGTGGGTGGATCGCTTTAGCCCAGGCATTCAAGACCAGCCTGGCCAACACAGTGATACCCTATCTGTACAAAATATAAAAACAAAATTAGCTGGGTGTGGCGGTGTGGGCCTGTAGTCCCAGGTACTCTGGAGGCTGAGGCATGAGAATCGATTTAACCTGGGAGGTGGAGGTTGCAGTGAGCCAAGATCATGCCACTGCACTCCAGCCTGGTTGACAGAGTGAGACTCTTTTTCTTTTTCTTTTTGTTTTTGAGACGGAGTCTCGCTCTGTCGCCCAGGCTGGAGTGCAGTGGCCGGACCTCAGCTCACTGCAAGCTCCGCCTCCTGGGTTTACGCCATTCT
>NW_012118043.1:7970012-7972968 GCF_000951035.1 Colobus angolensis palliatus
AAAAAAAAAAAAAAGAAAAGAAAAAGAAAAAACACAATAGATGGAATAGAACTGCAGAAAATATATGGCAAACACATTATATCTCTTTTCAAAAATAAAAATAAAAGAAATTACTCAAGAGATCCACCTGCCTTGGCCCCCAAAGTGCTAGGATTGCAGATGTGAGCCACCACACCTGGCCAACACATTATATCTCTAACATAAAAGAGGTTCTATAAATGGATTTTAATTTAATTAATTGATTGACTGATTTTTCTGTTTTTGAGATGGAGTCTAGCTTCGTCGCCCAGGATGGAGTATAGTGGCGCCATGTTGGCTCACTGCAACCTCTGTCTCCTGAGTTCAAGCAATTCTGTCTCAGCCTCCCGAGTAGCTGGCACTACAGGTGCCCGCCACCATGGCCAGCTAGTTTTTGTATTTTTAGTAGAGACAGGGTTTCACCATATTGGTCAGACTGGTCTTGAACTCCTGACCTCAGGTGATCCACCCGCTTCGGCCTCCCAAAGTACTGGGATTACAGGCGTGAGCCACAGCACCCAGCCATGCATTTCTATTATTTATTTATTTATTTTTGAGACAGAGTCTTGCATTGTTGCCCAGGCTGGAGTGCAGTGGCATAATCTCAGCTCACTGCAACCTCTGCCTCCTGGGTTCAAACGATTCTCCCGCCTCAGCCTCCCGAGTGGATGGGCTCACAGGCCTACACCACCATGCCCGGCTAATTTTTGTATTTTCAGTAGAGACGAGGTTTTACCATATTGGCCAGGCTGGTCTCGAACTCCCGGCCTCAGGTGATTCACCTGCCTCGGCCTCCCAAAGTGTCAGGATTACAGGCGTGAGCCATCATGCCCAACCTATTGTGTTTTTTCTTTTTCAAAACTTGTCACTGTGAGGTCAGGCAAAAATTTCAAAATATTTATGTAGGCAAATATTTTTCTTTTTTCTATAATAGTTCTGGGCTTCCTGTCTTGCTTAAAATTTCTGCCTCACTGGCCAGTAATCCCTGCACTTTTGGGAGGCTGAGGCGGGCAGATCACGAAGGCAAGAGATGGAGACCATCCTGGCCAACACAGTGAAACCCCGTTTCTACTAAAATACGAAAAATTAGCTAGGCGTGGTGGTGCGCGCCTGTAGGCCCAGCTACTCAGGAGGCTGAGGCAGGGGATTCGAACTCAGGAGGCAGAAATTGCAGTGAGCGGAGACAGCCTGGCGACAGAGCAAGATTCCGTCTCAAAAAAGAAAAAAAAAAAAAAATTAGGCGTTTGTGGTGGCAGACGCCTGTAATCCTAGCTACTCTGGAGGCTGAGGCAGGAGAATTGCTTGAACCTGGGAGGTGGAGGTTGCCATGAGCTGAGATGGTGCCACTGCACTCTAGCCTGGGCAACACAATGAGATTCTGTCTCAAAAAAAATTTTTTTTCCTCTTAAGTTTTTGTTTTGTAAATTTTTGTATTTTTAAATTCTGGATTTTTTTTTTTTCTTCCCAGACAGGGTCTTGCTCTATTTCCCAGGCTGGAGTGCAGTGGCGCTATTGCACTATCTTGAGTAACACCAGCCTCAACTTCCCAGGCTCATGGGATCCTCCCACCTCAGCCTCCCAAGTAGCTGGGACAACAGATGCACATCACCACACTCACGTCACTTTCGTCAGTCTCGCTATATTGCCCAGGCTGGGTTTGAACTCCTGGGCTCAAGTGATCTGTCCACCTCGGCCTCCTAAAGTGTTGGTGCTATAGGCGTGAGCCACCACTCCCAGCCTCTTCTGGAATTTATTTTTGAATGTTCTTGCTTTAAATGGAAAGTCAATTAAAACCAGGATCATTGGCCGGGCGCAGTGGCTCATGTCTGTAATCCCAGCACTTCGGAAGGCGGAGGCGGGCGGATCACCTGAGGTCGGGAGTTCGAGACCAGCCTGACCAAGGTGGAGAAAACCCGTCTCTACTAAAAATACAAAATTAGCCGGGCGTAGTGGCGCATGCCTGTAATCCCAGCTACTCAGGAAGGCTGAGGCAGGAGAATCGCTTGAACCAGGCAGGCGGAGGTTGCGGTGAGCCAAGATCGTGCCATTGCACTCCAGCCTGGGCAACAGCAGCAAAACTCTAATTCAAAATAAATAAAAACAAAACAAAACAAAACAAAAAACTAGGATCATTTCTCAAATAAACTATTGGTTTCTCACTTAATTGATTTGTCACGTTTGCTTTTTATTATGTTGTACTTCTAGATTTTATCCCTGACTACTCAACTATTTGTCCAGGGTAACATAGGAGCATTACATTAGAATATAGTAGCGTTGGAGTGAGTGAAAATGTTGGTTTTCAGTATGTAAAATTTAAGTGTCCCACCAGAAAGAGGACTGTGATATATCGTGGTTGAGGTCATATGTAACAGGAGACAAGGTAGGCAAAAAGGGGTAAAGTTTAAGGCTCTGCAGACAAATGTTAGGTGTTGTTATTGCAAAATTGAACAAAGAACAAGAATCTTGGGCTTGAAAGGCTGGACTTTTTCCTTGAAACAACCATTCACAGTATAGGGACTGAAGGGTCAGCTGTGAGGCAGCCGAGCTAGCGCCCTATCCCCACAAAGGGAGTAATACTAAGACCACGATGGGTAGCGGGAAAAAAGTAAGTGCTGCGTCCAAGAATTCAGGAGTCAGTCCATGTCGCAGAACAGGGAGGACTGGGAAGAAAAGGCCAGCAAGAAACCTAGGAACAGAGGAGTCTCTCGGGAGGAGGTTATGGAGGCCGCAGCGGGCGATGGGTCTCTCCTGAAGGCGGCTTGCCGGGGATTCCCTATTCCGCAGTCCTCTGGGAGACGCAGAGAGTTAGGAAGGGCCGTGCAGCAGCATCGCAGCCGGGCTGGCAGCGGGAGAGGAATAGGCAGTGAGGCCTCTCCCCACGCCCTGCCAGCCCAGCTGCCGCCGCCGCCACCGCGGGGCCCGGGATTGGCCCGAGGGC
>NW_012118043.1:7973253-7978058 GCF_000951035.1 Colobus angolensis palliatus
CGGCTGAGGGGCGGCTGGGTCGCGGCGCCTGCTGCGGTGCCCCCGGGCGGGCTGGCGGTGCGCTGTAGCTTGCTGCTACCTGCAGTGCTGGCGACTCTTGTGGTCGCACCGCGCTTCCTGCCAGCTTGGAGGATAACCGCCTGTCGGCCGGTGGGGGCGCCTGGCTTGGTTGCGGCCCGCCCGGGGCTCTCCAAGGTGAGTGGCGCCCCCCGGCCCACGGGCGGCAGAGACACTGCCGGGCGTCCCGGGCCACTGGCGCTTTGGGTCCCGTTCCTGAGGGGCGTCTCTGTGGAGAGACGGCGTCCCGTGTATATGCGGACACCTCCGGAACTTCCCGACCCTCAGGTGCCTTTTTGCGCAGAAGTGTATTTCAGAGGCGTGGACCCAGGGTTATTAGGTTAGGAACGTGTTTTCGAATGCCAACGCCGAAGCTGACCAGTCCTGGGGCCTTGGACCAAAATATCCTGATGTGTTAAATGGAAATAATAATACATACACCATAGGGTTGTTTTGAGGTTAGGCATAACTGAACAAGTGCTAAGTAAATGATATCCCTGCTGCAGCATCTCTTGTTAGCTATTGCTAATTCCTGGCTGCTGGCGTGCGTTTGGGGGCACATTTATTTCCGATCTGCTCTGGTGTTGCAATAACCGATACTGGAGTTGCTTAATATTGGAGCCTGTTACCTCGCAGTGGCCAAAATAGAATCCTATAGTCTCTTTACTAGAATTCTGCAGTCTCTTTTCCCGCAGGGGCTGAATTGGAAGCCTGTCTCAGATACTGAGTGGGAATTACTGCTGAAATGAAACCAAGCGAATTCGGGATTCGCTTAGGATGAAAGATGGTGGGACATAAAGTGCTTTGCTGTTTCATCTCAAGTGACGCTTGAACTCTGCCACTTGTTACAGAGTATAAACACACGAAGAGTATGGAAACAGACTCTTTTTTCTGCATTGCTACATCCAAAGGGAGTGACAAGTGCTTTTGTAAACATCATTGTGGGCAGTGTGACTGTCTGGTGAAGTCATGATAATTAAATAGGATAAGTACTTATTTTGAAGCACTGAATGGAAGTTTGGAGATAAGATTCGTAATAAAATTATCTCCAGCGAGTCAGAGGTCTCAGCAGATCATTAATCATTTGGGGATTTTCATGCTACATTGTAAGATTTTATGGTAAAAGCAGAACTGTTTAAGTCATAATAATTTAGCACAGGAAAGGGTGGTCAGATAAGGATCTTAGCCCAGTTTCAGAATCCAGGTATGGAAGAAAGTACAGTCTTTTTTCTGACAGGGCGCGTTGGCTCACGCCTATAATCCCAGCACTTTGGGAGGCTGAGGCGGGAGGATCGCTTGAGCCCAGGAGTTCCACACCAGCCCGAGCAACATGGCGAAACCCCGTCTCTACCAAAGACACAAAAATTAGCCGGGCATGGTGGGGAGCGGCCTGGTGGGGGACGCCTATAATCCCAACTACTTGGGAGGCTGAGGCGGGAGAATCCCTTGAACCCGGCAGGCGGAGGTTGCAGTGAGCCGAGATGGCACCACTGGACTCCAGCCTGGGCAACAGAGCGATACCCTGTCTCAAAAAGAAAAGAAAAAAAATCTTTTTGAGACCGAATCTTTCTATTTTTTTTTTAAATTGTTGTTTTTTGAGACAGAGTCCCGCTCTGTCGCCCAGGCTGGAGTGCAGTGTCGCCATCTTGTCTCACTGCAACCTCAGCCTCCCGGGTTCAAGCGATCCTCCTGCCTCAGCCTCCCTAGTAGCTAAGGCTACAGGCGCGTGCCACCACGCCCAGCCAATCTTTCAATTTTTTTTTTTTTTTGAGACGAAGTTTCCCTTTTGTTGTCCAAGCTGGAGTGCAATGACGCGATCCCCGGCTCACTCAACCTCTACCTCCCGGGTTCAAGCGATTCCCCTGCCTTAGCCTCCCGAGTAGCTGGAATTACAGGCATGTGCCCCACACCTCGCTAATTTTGAAATTTTTTTTTTTTTTTTTGTAGAGACGGGTTTCTCCATGTTGGTGGGGGTGGTCTCGAACTCCCAACCTCAGGTGATCCTTCCGCCTCGGCCTCCCAAAGTGCTGGGATTACAGGCGGAAGCCACTGCGCACCGCCCAGTCTTTGTATTTTTGATAGAGAGGAGGTTTCGCCATGTTGGCCAGGCTGGTCTTGATCTCCTGGGCTCAAATGATCCACTGGGCCCAAATAATCTGCCAGCCTCGGCCTCCCAAAATGCTGGGATTACAGGCATGAACCACAGCCACTGGCCAAAAGTAAAAATCTTAAAGGTTTAAACAAATTGTATCCACTAAAGCCAAAATGACTTAAGAAACAAAAATCTAGTTTACATCCCTGGTTCACACCCTGAGTCCACCACCTTCGGAGTGTTTTTTAGAAGTGTTGAAAATCAAGTTGGGTTTTGATTTGTCATTTTGCACCTCTTGTCTATCTTTCTTGGTGTTCTTAGAGACTCATCCATAAAGGCTTTTGCTTCAGCTTGCTTTGTGAATGTCAGCCAACTATATGGAAAAAAGTTAAAAACGAACACTGTAGTCTAAATTATGTTCTTTCTTGAGGTTTTCCCGGTTGTCTAGCTTAGACTGTTGAACTCAACAGTAGAACTACTGCCAGCTACTGTGAAATGGCTGGAAGTCAGAAGTCACCTCTTGGTTTTAGGCCTCAACCTGGGTAAAAACAGCTGGGGCTGTGGGGGTGTTACCCAGCCTTATGGACCTCTGTTTTGTTTGTTTGTTTTGAGACGGAGTCTCGCTCTGTCACCAGGCTGGAGTGCAATGGCATGATCTCTGCTCACTGTGACCTCCCGGGTTCCAGCGATTCTCCTGCCTCAGCCGGCAAATTAGCTGGGACTACAGGTGCACACCACCACACCCAGCTACTTTTTGTATTTTTAGTAGAGATGGGGTTTCACCATGTTGGCCAGGATGGTCTCAATCTTTTGACCTCGTGATTTTCCCGTCTTGGCCTCCCAAAATGCTGGGTTTACAGGTGTGAGCCATCGTGCCCGGCCCCAATAAGTAAATTATTTATTTATTTATTGTTTATTTTATTATTTATTTATTTATTTATTTGAGATGGAGTGCTCCGCCCAGGCTGGAGTGCAGTGGCGGGATCTTGGCTTACTGCAAGCTCCGCCTCCTGGGTTCACGCCATTCTCCTGCCTAAGCCTCCTGAGTAGCTGGAACTACAGGCGCCCGCCACCGCGCCCGGCTAATTTTTTGTATTTTTGGTAGAGACGAGGTTTCACCGTGGCGGTCTCCTGACCTCGTGATCACCCGCCTCGGCTTCCCAAAGTGCTGGTGCTGGGATTACAGGTGTGAGCCACCGCACCGGTCCAGCTATTTATTTATTTATTTTTTGAGACGGAGTTTTGCTCTTGTTGCCCAGGTTAGAGTGCAATGCGCGAACTCGGCTCACTGCAACCTTTGCCTCCCGGGTTCAAGCAATTCTCCTGCCTCAATCTCCCAAGTCGCTGGGATTACAGGCGGCCGCCACCATGCCCAGCTAATTTTTTGTATTTTTGGTAGAGCGGGGTTTCTCCATGTTGGTGGCCAGGCTGGTCTTGAACTCCTCACCTCACGTGATCCTGCCGCCTCAGCCTCCCAGAGTGCTGGGATTACAGGCGTGAACCACTGCGCCTGGCACTATTTTTTATTTTATTTTGTTTTGTTTTGTTTATTTAGAGACGGAGTCTCACTCTGTCGCCCAGGCTGGAGTGCAGTGGAGCGATCTCGGCTCACTGCAAGCCCCGCCTCCTGGGTTCACGCCATTCTCCTGCCTCAGCCTCCCCAGTACCTGGGCCCACAGGCGCCGGCCACCACGCCCGGCTAATTTTTTGTATTTTTTCAGTAGAGACGGGGTTTCACCATCTTAATCAGGGTGGTCTTGATCTCCTGATCTCGTGATCCACTCGCCTTGGCCTCCCAAAGTGCTGGGATTGCAGGCGTGAGCCACCGCGCCCAGCCCCCATTTGAGACGAAGTCGTGCTCTGTCCTTAAGGCTGGAGTGCAGTGGCGCCATCTTGGCTCGCTGTAACCTCCGCTTCCCGGGTTCAAGCAATTCTGCCTCAGCCTCCCGAGTAGCTGGGATTACAGGCGTGCGCCACCACGCCTGGCTAATTTTTTGTATTTTTAGTGGAGACGGCATTTCACCATATTGGCCAGACTGGTCTGGAACTCCCGACCTCGGGTGATCTGCCCACCTTGTCCTCCCAAAGTGCTGAGGTTACAGGTGTGAGCTACCGCACCTGGCCCCCGGTTTTTAATTTACAGAATTTGGATGACTGTGTGGTGGGCAGGGGGTGGTTGTGGTGGTGTACTAGAAAATCACATTATATAGAGGAACCTTCTAGGATACTCGAGTTTTATGGCTTTCCTCCTGTTCACTCTCGTGACTTTTCCTTCTCTTGTTGAGTTCAAAACATTCTAATGCCCGAGGGCTTCCGGCATGTCCCTATTCCTTTCTCTACCTGTAGTCTTCCTGAATGATCTCATGTTATCCTGTCCTGTGGTTTATTTATTTTTAGTAGAAAAACCAAAAGTAAGTAAATTGTTGTCAACTGCTATTGCCTCTCAGATTTTTATCTCTAGTCCTGAACTTCAGTCTTCTGCCTGCCTACATGACATCTTCATTTCGTCTGTTTTTAGGCATCTTTCAATGTAACAGGTTCACATGGAGCTCTTGATTCCTGTTCCTGTTCATTCCCTAGCAGTTTTCTTTCTTTCTTTCTTTCTTTCTTTCTTTCTTTCTTTCTTTCTTTCTTTCTTTCTTTCTTTCTTTCTTTC
>NW_012118043.1:7978494-7986484 GCF_000951035.1 Colobus angolensis palliatus
CTGGGCTCCAGAGAGCCTGCTACCTCAGCTTCCCTTTTTTTTTTTTCCCTGAGACGGAGTCTAGCTCTGTCGCCCAATCTGAAGTGCAGTGGCGCCATCCTGGCTCGCTGCAATCCCCGCCTCCCAGGTTCAAGGGATTCTCCTGCCTCAACTTCCTGAGTAGCTGGGATTACAGACGCACACCACCACTCCCGGCTAATTTTTGTATTTTTAGTAGAGACAGGTTTCACTATATTGGTCAGGCTGGTCTCAAGCTCCTGACCTTGTAATCTGCCCGCCTTGGCCTCCCAAAGTACTGGTGATTATAGGCATGAGCCACGGAGTCTGGCCAGCGCTTTTCTTTTCCCCTCGTTCCCGCACGCCAGAGGGAGTCTTGCTCTGTCACCCAGGCTGGAGTGCAGTGGTGCGATCTCGGCTCACTGCAACCTCCGCCTCACTGCAACCTCCACCTCCTGGGTTCAAGCGATTCTCCTGTCTTAGCCTCCCAAGTAGCTGGGATTATAGGCGCAAGCCACCACGCCCGGCTAACCCTAGTAGTTTTCATGTCATAATAGCACCCCTCTGCCCCACTTCCCATCCGGTTTGAGTGTAAAATATAGTGGTTATGTTCAGTTTATCCCTTTGTCTCATCCTCCCTCACTGTACACACAGCCAGTCCTTGAGCACACTCTGAATTTTACTTCCAAAATATATCCTACATATGTTTATTTTCATTTTATTTTTATTCCCACTACCCCAATTCTTCCTGGGTAGTGCCTTCATAACTGGTCTCCTTGTCTCTGTTCTTATTCTATTTTTCACACAGCAGTCAGAGTGATTTTTACTTATTCTTCTGTTCCAGTGGATTCTCATTACACTAAAGCAAATGCAAACTTTATCTGCATGTCAGTGAATTATTGTTTATTTTTATTTTATTTTATTTTTAAAATAGAGATGGGATCTTGCTATGTTTCTCAGGGGTCTTGAACTCCTAGGCTGAAGCAATCCACCCATCTCGGCCTTTATTTATTTTTATTAAATTTTTCTTTTATCTGTCATAATCTGAGTGCTAAAAATATATATATATATATAAAATTTTGGCTGGACACGGTGGCTCACGCTTGTAATCCCAGAACTTTGGGAGGCCGAGGTGGGTGAATCACCTGAGGTCAGGAGTTCGAGACCAGCCTTGCCAACATGGCGAAACCCCATTTCTACTAAAAATACAAAAAAAAAAAAAATTAGCTAGGCATGGTGGTATGCGCCTGTAATCCCAGCTACTCTGGAGGCTGAAGCAGGAGAATCGCTTGAACACGAGAGGCAGAGGTTGCAGTGAGCCAAGTTGCACCATTGCACTCCAGCCTGGGCAACAAGAGTGAAACTCCATCCGAGAAAAAAAAAAAAATTTATTTAGAGGCGGGGTCTCCTTATGTTTCCCAAACTGGAGTTCAGTGGCCATTCACAAGTGGTGTCATAGGGTACTACAGACTTGAACTCCTGGTCTCAAGTGATCCTCCTTCCTCAGCCTCCCCAGTAGCTTTAGGCACATTTTGCCTCTCCCAGCTTGCTTATTTTCTTGTTCATTTATTTATGGTCTTTTTCCTCCAATATAATATAAGCTCCATGATGTCAGGGACCTTGTCTTCCCTGGAGTATTTTCAGGAACTAGAACAATGCCTGGAAAATTTAGTTAATGTTGAGTGAATAAATGTAGGAATGAAATTAGTTATAAAATCTTTTGATTGAATGTACAATGTATATCCTGAACACATTCCCCCTTTTTTTGGTTCCAGATTTGGGCAAATTAGAGAGTAACCAGAGACCCTAGAGTTACTATTCTATCAGGTACCTTTTTTTTTTGAGACTGAGTCTCGCTCTGTTGCTCAGGCTGGAGTGCAGTGGTGCGATCTCAGCTCACTGAAAGCTCCGCCTCCCAGGTTCACACCATTCTCCTGCCTCAGCCTCCTGAGTAGCTGGGATTACAGGTGCCTGCCACCACGCCCAGCTAATTTTTTTGTAGTTTTTTAGTAGAGATGGTGTTTTACGGTATTAGCCAGGATGGTCTCTATCTCCTGACCTCGTAATCCACCCGCTGTGGCCTCCCAAAGTGCTGGGATTACAGGCATAAGCCACTGCACCTGTCCAGGAATTTTTAGTTTAATCAGACAACTTAGTTTTTGAATCTGAGACCCTCTCGTTGCACGCGTGTGTCAGAGAGTGTATACGTTGTAAGAATGTATGTGTATGTATGCTCTGAACTATTTGGTTTAGAGTTACCATATGTCTTTTTTTTCTCAATAACTTTGCTTTGATGGGTCTCAAAATTCTGTGACCAATTTTTAGTCTGGTTGTTTCCATTAAAAACTACTGATTTTAAAAGCTAGTAATTTAAAACTGCCACATTCCAAAAAACAAAACAAAACAAAACAAAAAACAAAAACCCTAAATGGTCCATAACATATTCTCCTTTTCTTCTGAAGGGTTTACAGTGCATTGTTATCATTAACCAATCATTTACTATTAAACCTAAATGGCTGATTGAAACAAACAGTTCTGAGACTGTTCTTCCACCACTGATTAAGACTAGGGTGGCAGGTATTAGGGATAATATTCATTTAGCCTTCTGAGCTTTCTGGGCAGACTTGGTGTCCTTGCCAGCTCCAGCAGCCTTCTTGTCCACTGCTTTGATGACACCCACAGCAACTCTCCGTTTCATATCATGAGCAGCAAAATGACCCAGAGGAGGACAGTCCTAGAATCTCTCAACATACATTGGCTTGCCGGGAACCATATCAACTATGGAAGCATCACCAGACTTTGAGAATTTAGGGCCATCTTCCAGCTTCTTACCAGAATGGTGATCAATCTTTTTCCATCAGGTCAGCAAACTTGCAAGCAACGTGAGCTATGTGACAATCCAGTACAGTGGCATAGCCAGCACTGATTTGGCCTGGATGGTTCAGGATAATCACTTGAGCAGTGAAGCCAGCTGCTTCCATTGGTGGGTCATTTTTGCTGTCACCAGCAACATTGCCATGATGAACATCTTTGACAGACAGATTCTTAACATTAAAGTCCACATTGTCTGCAGGAAGAGCTTCATCCAAAGCTTCATGGTACATTTCAACAGACTGCTTCAGTTGTAACATTGACTGGAGCAAAGGTGACCACCATTCCAGGTTTGAGAACACCAGTCTCCACTTGGCCTATAGGCACAGTACCAATACCACCAGTTTTGTAGACATCCTGGAGAGACAGATGCAAGGGTCTGTCAGTTGGATGAGTTGGTGGTAGGATGCAGTCCAGAGCTTCGAGCAGCATTGTTCCCCTGGCATTGCCATCTTTATAGGCGACTTTCTGTCCCATGAACCAAGGCATATTATCACTTGGCTTCAGCATGTTGTCACTGTTCCTACCAGAAGTTCGCATAAATGCTACTGTGTCAGGGTTGTAGCCAATTTTCTTAATGTAAGTGCTGACTTCCTTAATGATTTCCTTATATCTCTATTGGCTGTAGGGTGGCTCAGTGGAATCCATTTTGTTAACACCAACAATTAGTTGCTTCACACTCAGTGTATAAGCCAGAAGGGCATGCTGAAAGGTCTGCTCATTTCTGGAGATACTAGCTTTAAACTCTCCAACACCAGCTGCAACAATCAGAACAGCAGTCAGCCTGAGATGTCCCTATTATCATGTTATTGATAAAGTCTCTGTCTTCTGGGGCATCAGTGATAGTCATGTAATACTTGTTGTTCTCATATTTTCATAGGGAGATATCAGTGGTGATACCATGATCATGCTCAGCTTTAGTTTATCTAAGACCCACCCAGGCATACTTGAAGGAGTCCTTTCCCATCTCCTTAGCTGCCTTCTCAAATCTTTTTTTTTTTTGACAGAGTCTCACTTTGTCACCCAGATTGGAGTGCAGTGGTGCAATCATGGCCCACCGCAGCCTTGACCTCCCCATGTTCAAGTGATCCTTCCAGCCTCCTGAGTAGCTGGGAGTACAGGCATGCACCACTATGCCCAGCTAATTTTTTTTTTTTTTTTTGGTATTTTGTAGAGGCAGGGTTTCGCCATGTTGCCCAGGCTGTTTTCAAACTCCTGAGCTCAAGTGATCTGCCTGCCTTGGCCTCCCAAAGAGCTGGGATTACAGGTGTGAGTCATGGCACCCAGCCTAGGATCTTTCTTTTTGTGACCCCCCTTTTCCCTGAGATGTATAACTTCTTCATTTCTTTTCTTTCTTTCTTTCTTTTTTTTTTTGAGGTGGAGTTTCGCTCGTGTTGCCTAGGCTGGAGTGCAATGGTGTGATCTCAGCTCACTGCAACCTCTGCCTCCCGGGTTCAAGCGATTCTTCTGGTCTCAAACTCCCAACCTCAGGTGGGTCTACCTGCCTCAGCCTCCAAATTGTTGGGATTACAGGCGTGAGCCACAAAGCCTGGCCATATCTCCTTATTTTCTTTTAACAGCTCCTCAGATATTTAGCAGATCCCATGAGGTTGACCCTTTAACTGGGAGTAGCTAGCTTACTGCTAGAATCAAGAATGTTAATCTCAACAGTCATCTCCTACATTATAGTATTGCTAGAGGTAGGTCTGCACTCAGAATTCTCCCTAGTGCAGACCCGAGAAGGACAGCATCCGTGGTCCTGTAGTCTGTCTTCTGGTGCTTCAGGCATTCGGGAGACCACCAGGCACATGCTGATTTGCCCTCAAGGGAAATGCGATCCTGATTATCCATGCCTGTAGGGGGAGGATTATATGGATTAAACTAAATCCATGGGTAATCCAAAGGCTTTATTTTAAACTACAGTTTAACCACATTCCTGACCACAGTTTTTTCTTGTATTTCTAATAACTAATTTATAATATTTACTGATTTCATAATTATCTCCTTCTCCTGCTACTTAGAAGTAATGGCAGTTGTGAAGTTGAGGAAGGATGGAAGAAGGAGTTAGATAAATCAACCAGCAGATGATTTGGTATTAACTGGGTGGTTTAGCTACAATGCTTTCTAGACCTTGAAGACCTGAATTCCATGAATTCCTTACCTGCTGAGTCATTGGTAACTGTCAACAAGAGGTCAAACTCCATTTTGATACATTTGTACTTTACTTGCTTAAATGATTGAGCTTTTGTGATTTAAGTAATTAGTATTTCAGATTATCAGAATTATAAATATAATCCAATTTGAAGTTTTCCTTTACTGTTTGTTTAATAAGTTAGCCTATTGATAGTTTTTTTATTTTTTAATTTTTTTTAATTATTATTTTTTGAGACAGAGCCTGCTCTGTTGCCAGGCTGGAGTGCAGTGGCACCATCTCGGCTCTCCAATCTCTGACTCCCTGGTTTAAGTGATTCTCCTGCCTCAGCCTCCATTACAGGCATGCGCCACCACGCTCAGCTAATTTTTGTATTTTTAGTAGAGATGGGGTTTCACTATGTTGCCCAGGATGGTCTCCATCTCCTGACCTCGTGATCTGCCCGCCTCGGCCTCCCAAAGTACTGGTATTTCAGATGTGAGTCACCTTGCCCGGCTGTTTTTTTTTTCTGTAGCCAGTCTACTATTACATCTGACAAGTTACGTGTTCATAGTTACACAATAACTATTTTAAGTGGTCATATTTCATTAAATAGTTGAAATATGGTCATTTAAAATTGTTTATTCTTGATTTAGTATAGGCATTGTATTTATTTTTATTTTTTGTTTTAGGGACAGAGTCTTGCTGTGTTGCCCAGCTGGCCTAAAACTCCTGGGCTCAAGCGATCCTCCCACCTCAGCCTCCAGAATAGCTGGGACCACAGGCAGGCGTTGTATTTAGATACTATTAAAGTCAGTGTTTTCTTGTAGCTTCATAAACTATTACAAATTGCTGCCATTGTGTTATCTGAAAAAAATGTAGTTTGTTAACTAAAAGGTTTTTCTGCAGTGATATATATATATATATATATATATATTTTTTTAGATGGAGTCTCACTCTGTATCCCAGGCTGGAGTGCAGTGGTTCGATCTCGGCTCACTGCGACCTCCACCTCCTGGGTTCAAGCCGATTCTCCTGCCTCAGCCTCCCAAGTAGCTGGGATTACAGGCGCATGCCACACACCCGGCTGATTTTTGGATTTGTAGCAGAGATGAGGTTTCACCATGTTGGCCAGGCTGGTCTTGGACTCCTGACCTCAGGTGATCCACCCACCTCAGCCTCCCAAAGTGTTGAGCCACCGTACCTGGCTGCAGTTATATATTTTCTTTTTCTTTTATTTTTGAGATGGAGTCTTACTGTGTTGCCCAAGCTGGAGTACAGTGACACGAACTTGGCTCACTGCAACCTCTGCCTCCCGGATTCCAGCTATTCTCTTTTTTTTTTTTTTGAGGTGGAGTCTCGCTTTGTCGCCCGGACTGGAGTGCAGTGGCCGCATCTCAGCTCACTGCAAGCTCCGCCTTCCAGGTTTACGCCATTCTCCTGCCTCAGCCTCCCAAGTAGCTGGGACCACAGGCGCCCGCCACCTCGCCCGGCTAGTTTTTGTATTTTTAGTAGAGACGGGGTTTCACCGTGTTAGCCAGGATGGTCTCGATCTCCTGACCTCGTGATCCACCCGTCTCGGCCTCCCAAAGTGCTGGGATTACAGGCTTGAGCCACCGCGCCCGGCCGCAGCTATTCTCTTGCCTTAGCCTCCCGAGAAGCTGGAGCTACAGGTGTGCACCACCATACCCAGCTAATTTTTGTAATTTTTAGTGGAGATGGGGTTTCACCATATTGGCCAGGATGGTCTCGAACTCCTGACCTCATGATCTGCCCTTCCTGACCTTGTGATCTGCCTGCCTTGGCCTCCCAAAGTGCTGGGATTATAGGCAGGAGCCACCGTACCCGGCCTAGTTATATATTTTCAAAAGTTAAGTTCCGTATTTATGAGCTAAATAGTTATCATTCCCCTTAAATTTTGAGCGAGAGTTCCTGGGGATAACCAACTGGAATTCTTTTTTTTTTTTTCTGGATACAGGGTCTTGCTCTGTCACCCAGGCTGGAGTGCAGTGGCACCATCTTGGCTCTCTGTAGTGTGGACCTCCTGAGCTCAAGTGAGCCTCCCCAGTATCTGGGATTATAAGTGTGTGCTACCATGTCTGGCTACTTTTTGTATTTTTCGTGGAGAAAGATTTTGCCATGTTGCTCAGGCTAGTCTCAAACTTCTGGGCTTGAGTGATCTGCCGGCCTCAGCCTCCCAAAGTGCTGGGATTACAGGCGTGAACCAAAGCACCTGGCCAAGTTGTCTTAACTCTTGATGTGCACCTTCACCCACCATTCCATTATTAATATTTTTCCTTTTTAAATTTTTATTTTGTTTTTATTTTTTGAGATGGAATCTCACTCTGTTGCCCAAGCTGGAGTGCAGTGACACGATCTCGGCTCACTGCAACCTCTGCCTCCCAGGTTCAAGCGATTCTCCTGCATCAGCCTCCCAAGTAGCTGGGATTACAGGTGCCTGCCACCACTCCCGACTAATTTTTGTGTTTTTAGCAGACGTAGGGTTTCACCATGTTGGCCTGGCTGGTCTTGACTTCCTGACCTCAGATGATCTGCCCACTTTGGCCTCCCAAAGTGCTGGGATTACAGACATGAGCCACCACCCACAGGCTATTAATATTTTTTCTAACTGAGGAGCTTCTGGATTTCAGGTCTTCATTTTGCTCACAAGTATTGTCTAATATCTCTGTAATTTGTACGTGATGGTACAGTGGCTCCTGACCTCAAGTGAGCCACCCATCTCGGCCTCGCAAAGTACTGGGATTACAGGTGTGAGCCACCCTGCTTGGCCTTGACCATTAATTCTTTTTTTTTTTTTTTTTTTGAGATGGAGTCTCGATCTGTCGCCAGGCTGGAGTGCAGTGGCACAATCTCAGCTCACTGCAACCTCTGACTCCTGGGTTCAAGGGATCTCCTGCCTCAGCCTCCCTAGTAGCTGGGATTACAGGCATGCACCACCATACCCAGCTAACTTTTGTATTTTTAGTAGAG
>NW_012118043.1:7986879-7996265 GCF_000951035.1 Colobus angolensis palliatus
TGGTGGCGCATGCCTGTAATCCCAGCTACTTGGGAGGCTGAGGCAGGAGAATGGCTCAAACCCGGGAGGCAGAGGTTGCGGTGAGCTGAGATTGTGCCATTGCACTCCAGCCTGGGCAACAAGGGAGGAACTCTGTCTCAAAAAAAAAAAACCACAAAGGTGTGGTTACAACATGTGGGGAATGCTATCATTGTTATTACATTTATTCCTATTAATGAGTAATGTAATAATACTGTTAACAGGAAATTCTGATGTGGTCTGGAGGTTTAGGGAAGGTTTCCTAGTGGAGGTGATGTTTGAATTGAAATGTGAAGGGTGAATTATGTAGGTCAGTGTTTCTCATCTGGGATTGGGACTGATGTTTAGGAACTGTTTCAGAAATGAGAGCAGGGGACGATTTTAGCTTGTACAGTTATTGGGGGATGTATTAGTATTTAGTGTGCAAAGGCCAGTCATGTTAGCCTTAGTAATATAAAGTGTGCAACAGTCTTGCAAAGCAAAGATTTGTTTTGTGTCCTGTAAGATCATAAATTTTCACTTCACATAGGTGAACACCTATTTATTTTAGTCCGTAACAGTGGATCTCAACTCTAGCTGCACATCAAAATCACTTGAGAAGGTTTTATTGATTGATTGATTGATTGATTGATTGAGACAGAGTCTTGCTCTGTTGCTCAGGCTGGAGTGCACTGGCGCAATCTCAGCTCACTGCAGCTTCTGCCTCGGGTTCAAGCAATTCTCCTGCCTCGGCCACCCAAGTAGCTCAAGGCTATAGACACTTGTGACCATGCCCAGCTAATTTTTGTATTTTTAGTGAAAATGGGGTTTCGCCTTGTTGTCCAGGTTGGTCTCAAACTCCTGGCCTCAAGTGATCTGCCCACCTTGGCCTCCCAAAGTGTTGGGATTACAGGTGTGAGCCACACCATTCCTGGCCTACTTGGGAAGTTTTTAAAAGATGATGAGGCTGTAACTCATACGAATTACATAAAAATCTTTGAGATGATACCTCAGCATCAGTATTGTTTAAAAATTTCCTTCTTATTCTAATGTATAGCCCAGGTTGAAACCATTGACCTAAATCCTAACTTCATTTTACACATAAAATATAAAAATGGCATAGTTTTAATATTCAGTTTTCCCAGAATTCACCTTCTTTGGAAATCTAGAAGAGATTATGCTTTGGTTTGTTCAGAACTTTACCAAGAGTTATCTTTCTAAAATTTATGTCACCAGTGGCATATGTTGGTAGTGATTTATTTTTTTTTTGGGGGGGACGGAGTCTCACTCTGTCACCCAGGCTGGAGGTCAATGGTGCAGTCTCGGCTCACCGCAACCTCTGCCTCCTGGGTTCAAGCGATTCTTCTGCCTCAGCCTCCCGAGTAGCTGGTACTACAGGCATGTGCCACCACGCCTGGCTAATTTTTCTATTTTTAGTAGAGATGGGGTTTCACCATGTTAGCCAGGATGGTCTCGATCTCCAGACCTTGTGATCCACCCACCTTGTCCTCTCAAAGTACTGGGATTACCGGCGTGAGCCACTGCAGCCGACCTGGTAGTGATGTTTAATCACCAAGGCAATATGTGCACATCAGTCTGCCTTTGCAGCTGTGATATTCAGTAATTTTAAGTTTAGGTTCAAGGTTTGACTACCTTTTTGTGACTTATAATGTAGTTGTACCAGAGCATTTACCATTAGCATATATATAATTTTGTGCTAAGTTATATTCCTTTTATTTCTCCTTTATATTACAGTTAAGATTCTATATAACATATACATATGTGTAACTAATTTTGTTTAGTTTGTATTATGTATACATTTTGTTTCAAATGGTAAAGGGATGTTATGAAATATTTATTATTTTAAAAAAGGAAGCATTGGGTCTAACATGGCTGAAGGTGAAGGACTGCTGGGATGTGGGGGTGCAGCACGTGGCAAGGCTCTTTAGCAGCAGGGAGCCTGGCATTTTGGAGGAACTAAAAGGAGGCCATTCTAGCCTGAGAGGAGAGAGTGAGGTGGAGAGGTGTATAGGATAAAGGTGTAAGATGAGCCAAAAAGGGAGGTAGAGTCCATGCAGCACCTTGTAGGCTGTGGGAAGGATCTTGCAGAGTTATTTGACTAGAACAAAAGCTGAGGCATTATGAACTGTAGAGTTGCTTGAACAAGTGGAATTTATAGCTGAAATGGACATTAAAGAGCATATAGTTAAACCATCTTGTTTTACAAATAAGAAAAAGGAAGTTAAGGGAACTTTCCCAAGGTCACACAGTGAATAAATGAGCTGGAGCCATAACTTGATGACACAGTTCTTTGTTTCTGCCTGACTGCCAGGCAGAGGAGTTAGATTTTAGACATTTAGGAGCATTTTGGGTTTTGAGCAAGAGAATTCCAGGATGGAGATGGCTGCATGGCTGTGTGCAGGCTGGAGGCAATGAATAATAGGGAGTCATGAAGTCAGGACCTCTATGATTTTATTCTCTGGTCAGACTGAATCACTAAATAAGAGTTTCCATCTTGACTATTATTTTAAATAGAGATAGAGTCTTACTCTGTTAGCCAGACTGGACTTGAACTCCTAGGCTCAGGCTATCGATAGCTCCCACCTCAGCCTCCTGAGTAGCTGGGACTACGGGCATGTACCACCATGCCCAGCCCCATCTTAAGCTCAGTTATTTAATAGCTTTTGTTTTCCTTTTTAGAGATGGGATCTCATTCTGTTGCCCAGGCTGGAGTGCAGTGGTGAAGTCATAGCTCACTGCAACCTCAAACTCTAGGGTTCAAGTGAACCTCCCACTTCAGCCTCTGGTGACTCAGGAGACACAAGCCACTGTGCCTAGCTAATAGTTTTTTGTGTTAGTGTACCTGTCTCCCTTTCTAGATCGTATACCTTTTACTTCCTGTACATTCTTGCCCAGTGCTTTATTTATATAAAGTAATGAGTTTTACTTGTGAGTTCCCCTAGCATCAAGGTTTGAATTGGGCCTCCAGCCTGCTAGCATCTACGTTTTATGTTGCTGCATTGCCTCTTTACCTTGTTGTGTTTTTGGCTCAGTAGTTTTAGGGGTGCCTGCAAGGATTAATTAATACTCTTCTCTACCAGCATACTTTAATAACTCTACTTTTTTTTTCGAGATGACGTTTCGCTCTTGTTTCCCAGGCTGGAGTGCAATGGCATGATCTCAGCTCACCGCAACCTCTGCCTCAGCCTCCTGAGTAGCTGGGATTACAGGCATGTGCCACCAGGCTCGGCTAATTTTTTTTGTATTTTTAGTAGAGACGGGGCTTCTCCTTGTTGGTCAGGCTGGTCTTGAACTCCTGACCTCCAGTGATCCACCTGCCTCGGCCTCCCAAAGTGCAGGGATTACAGGCGTGAGCCACGGCTCCCAGCCAATTACTATGCTTTTAAGTTGTGCTGAAAATAGGGGAATAAATAGGACCGCTAAGGTTTAGATCTTTTTCAGAATGATTTTTTGTGTACTTAATTCTCTGTAATATTAGTCATGGATTGGTCCTATTATGGTACATCATCTGCTCACCCAAATGAAGTGAATAAACTCTCAGAATTCTTTTTTTTTTTTTTTTTTGAGACGGAGTCTCGCTCTGTCGCCCAGTCTGGAGTGCAGTGGCCAGATCTCAGCTCACTGCAAGCTCCGCCTCCCGGGTTTACGCCATTCTCCTGCCTCAGCCTCCCGAGTAGCTGGGACTACAGGCACCCGCCATCTCGCCCGGCTAGTTTTTTGTATTTTTTAGTAGAGACGAGGTTTCACCGTGTTAGCCAGGATGGTCTCGATCTCCTGACGTTGTGATCCACCCGTCTCGGCCTCCCAAAGTGCTGGGATTACAGGCTTGAGCCACCGCGCCCGGCAACTCTCAGAATTCTTGATACCATTTGGTGACTTCACAGTGAGGGTAGACTCATTGTTACTAGCAATTAACTGACAATCTCCAGTGAAATTGTCACCTTGTGGTTTTTGTTTTTATTTTATTTTATTTATTTTATTTTTTTGAGATGGAGTCTTGCTCTGTCGCCCAGGCTGGAGTGCAGTGGCGCGATCTTGGCTCACTGCAAGCTCCGCCTCCTGGGTTTACGCCATTCTCCTGCCTCAGCCTCCCGAGTAGCTGGGACTACAGGCACCCGCCATCTCGCCCGGCTAGTTTTTTGTATTTTTTTTAGTAGAGACAGGGTTTCACCGTGTTAGCCAGGATGGTCTCGATCTCCTGACCTCATGATCCACCTGTCTCGGCCTCCCAAAGTGCTGGGATTACAGGCTTGAGCCACCGCGCCCGGCTTTGTTTTTATTTTTTAAGTATTTATTTATTTATTATTATTATTATTTTTTGAGACAAAGTCTCGCTCTTGTCCCCAGGCTAGAGTGCAATGGTGTGATCTTGACTCACCGCAACCTCTGGCCTCCTGGGTTCAAGCGATTCTCCTGCCTCAGCCTCCTGAGTAGCTGGGATTACAGGCGCCTGCCACTATGCCCCGTTAATTTTTGTATTTTTAGTAGAGATGGGGTTTCACCATGTTGGCCAGGCTCCTGACCTCGGGTGATCCGCCTGCCTCGTTCTCCCAAAGTGCTGGGATTATAGGCGTGAGCCACCACGCCTGGCTGGTTTTTATTTTATTTTACTTTATTTACTTTTTAGAGACAGGGTCTCACTCTGTTGCCCAGGCTCACTACAGCTTCAACCTCCTGTGCTCAAACAATCCTCCCACTTCAGCCTCCCATATAGCTGGTACCACAGGCATGCGCCACTCACTATGCCTGGCTAATATTTGTATTTTTTGTAGAGATAGGAGTTTCGCCACATTGCCCAGGCTGGTCTCGAGCTACTGAGCTCAAGTGATCCATCTGCCTTGGTCTCCAAAAGTGCTGGGATTACAGGCATGAGCCATTGCACCCCACCCACCTTGTGATTTTTAACTACCTTATTCAAATATGTAAAAAGAATACCACTGAGTGTGTGTGTGTGAGTGAAAAATACCTAAAAAAAGGAGCAGTTGCTGCCATGTATTGAGGATTTCATTGTGCAGGCACCAGACTAAGGGCATAATTATTTATTTGAATGCAGTTTATCTCTCGGTATCTGTGAAGGATTGGTTCCAGGATTCCCTGTGGACGTCAAAATCCATGGGTGCTCAAGTCTCTTAGATAAAATGGTGTAGTAGTTGCATGTAACCTGCACACATCCTCCTGTATACTGTGTACTACTACTGTATGTTGTTTTAGAGATAACCTGTGCATTTATGAATAATTTATCAGTATATACATGTAAACCCCCACTCTCACAAATGGCAGCATAGCATGCTCATTATTCTATGTCTTCTCTTATCACTTAATATATTCGATACCATGTATCTGTAGGTGTAGAACTGCTTTATTCTTTTTTCGGGACTGCTCTGTATTGTGTCAATGTAACTTTTTTTTTCTGTATTTATATATGAATGGATGTTTAAATTGTTTTGAATCTTTTTTTAAATTATTTTTCTTCTTTTTTTTTTCTTTCTTTTGTAACAGCAGGCATTAAGAGTTTGTAATCTTTTGTTACAGTTTTGACTAGTTTTTTTTTTTTTTTGAAACAGGATCTGGCTCTGTCACCCAGGCTGGAGTGTAGTGGCACAATCGTGGCTCACTGCAACCTCTGCCTGCCGAGCTCAAGGCATCCTCCCACCTCAGCCTCCAGAGTAGCTGGGACTGCAGGAATACACCACCACACCAGACTAATTTTTGTATTTTTTGTAGAGATGGGATTTTGCCATATTGCCCAGGCTGATCTAGAATTCCTGAGCTTAAGTGATCTGCCCACCTCGGCCTCCCAAAGTGCTGGGATTACAGATGTGAGCCATGCCTGCGTGGTTTTGACTAGTTTAATATGGCCAAATTTGAGATCAACCTTTGGAACATATGTATGGAGACAGAGACAAAGGATAACCGTTGAGTGGAGGAAGGAAGGTGGAGGGTTGGGGAAATCTAGAGAGAGCTAGAAAAAGTAAAGGGAAGAGATATTTAAGGAGAGAGGAATAAAGAATAGGAGTGAAATAGCCCTGGTCTTCCAAAGGCTGATATTGAAATCCAAGACTCAATTTTTTTTTTTGAGATGGTCTCACTCTGTCACCTAGGCTGGAGTGCAGTGGTGTGACCTCAGCTCACTGCAACCTCCCCCTCCCAGCTTCAAGTGATTCTCCTGCCTCAACCTCCCAAGTAGCTGGGATTATAGGCACCCACCACCACACCTGGCTAATTTTTATATTTTTAGTAGAGACGTGGTTTCACCATTTTGGTCAGGGTGGTCTCGAACTCCTGATTTCAAGTAATCCTCCTGCCTTGGCCTCCCAAAGTGCTGGGATTACATACATGAGCCACAGCATCCACCCGACTCAATCTTTCTATTACTGTCTTGGAACCAGACTGTTTGAGTTTATAGTTAATAGTCATGTGATCTTGGGCAAGTTGTCTTTTCTTTCTGTCCCTCCATGTCCTCTTAAAAATGGGATAGATGGGATTGTACCTCATCATCTCATCATGTGTTGATTCATGTAGAGCTGTTAGTATAGGATCCACATTGAGAAAGCTTTCTGCTCCTTTCCCTATCCCCAACTTGGCTCTTAATTCAGCCTTTTTCAGCCCAGGTGTATTCCTCCTCCAAACCATTTAGGTTGTGGTAAGGGCCCCACTTGTGTATCTTATACCTTTGTTAGCTTTTACCCCATTTCTTTGGAATGCTCGTATCTAATTGTTTACCCCACCTGAGGGTAAGGAATCATCTCTTGTAATGTCTCGTATAATTTAATTTCTGCCACCACCACCACTAAAATACTTAACATAATGCCTGGTATAGAGTAGGCCCTTAATCGGCTGGGCGCGGTGGCTCAAGCTTGTAATCCCAGCACTTTGGGAGGCTGAGGCGGGAGGCTCATGAGGTCAGGAGATCGAGACTGTCCTGGCTAACAAACGACTGTCCTGGCTAACATGGTGAAACCCTCCTAAAAATACAAAAAATTAGCTGGGCGTGGTGGCAGCGCCTGTAGTCCCAGCTACTCAGGAGGCTGAGGCAGGAGAGTGGTGTGAACATGGGAGGCAGAGCTTGCAGTGAGCCAAGATTGTGCCATTGCACTCCAGCCTGGGCAACAGAGTGAGACACTGTCTCAAAAAAAAAAAAAAAAAATACAGTAGGCCCTTAATCATGTGTGAATTAAACTGAAGAAAGACTTTGGTCTTAGAAACATTTAGCTTGAACAAGCTAACTTAGCATTGACTCTGAGGTTGTTTAAATCTTTGGGAACTGTATTACTTAAGTGTGTCTAAACTGTCTGGGTGGACCATAGTCTGTGAGTACGAAATGCTGGGTCAGAGCAGAGGGATTCTCTTGACAGAAAAGCTGATGTGGTCCTAAATAGCATTGGTAGAATTGTAGCCCCTCCTAAAAAGGAATGATGTTCAGTTCTAGATAACACTGAAAAAATTTTTTTTCTTATTTTGGGATAATTGTAGATTCACATACAGTTGTAAAAAATAATACAGAAGAATCCATTATCCTTTACCCATAATACTCCAATGGTAACATCTTGCATAACTATGGAAAGATATCACAGCCACAAAATTGACTTGGATATAGTTCATATATCTTACTCAAATTTCACCAGTTTTATATTCACTTATTTCAGTGTGTATTTAGGTCATTCAGTTTTATTATATGTATAGATTTGAGTGACCACCACCACAATAAAGTCACAATAGTTCCATTACAAGAGTCTCTCATTCTGGCTGGGCGTGGTGGCTCACACCTGTAATCCCAGCACTTTGGGAGGCTGAGGTAGGTGGTTCACCTGATGTGAGGAGTTCAAGACCAGCCTGGCCAACATGGTGAAACTCCGTCTCTTCTAAAAATACAAAAAATTAGCCAGGCGTGGTGGCACATGAGTACAGTCCCAGCTACTTGGAAGGCTGAGGCAGGAGAATCGCTTGAACCTGGGAGTTGGGGGTTGCAGTGAGCCGAGATCACACCATTGTACTCCAGGCTAGGTGACAAGAGTGAGACTTTCTGTCAAAAAAAGAAAAGAAAAGAAAAAAAAAAAGCCAGGCGTGGTGGCTCATGCCTGTAATCCCAATACTTTGGGAGGCTGAGGTGGGCAGATCATGAGATCAGGAGTTCAATACCAGCTTAACCAATATGGTGAAACCCCATTTCTACTAAAAATACAAAAATTAGCCAGGAGTGGTGGCACGTGCCTGTCGTCCCAGATACTTGGGAGGTTGAGGCAGGAGAATTGCTTGAACCCAGGAGGCGGAGGTTGCAGTGAGCCAAGATCGCACCACTGCACTCCAGCCTGGGTGACAGCAAGACTCTGTCTCAAAAAAAAATCTCTCATTCCACCTTTTTTATATCCCCAGTCACCTCCCTTCCACCCTTTCTAACCTTTGGCAACCACTAATCTGTTCTCCATCTTTATGATTTTGTCATTTCAAGAATGTTATATAAATGAAATCATCTGGGAGCTTGTTTTTTTTCTTTTAGAGATACGATCTTGCCCTGTTGCCCAGGCTTTAGTGCAGTGGTATGATCATAACTTACTGCAGCGTCAAACTCTTGGGATCAAGCAGTCTTCTGACCTCAGCTTCCCAAGTAGCTGGGACTTACAGGCATGTGCCACTACACCCAGCTAATTTTTTAAAGTTTTTGTAAAGACAAGGTTTTGCCACAGTGCCCAGGCTGGTCTTAAACTCCTGAGCTCCAGTGATCTTCCTGCCTTGGCCTCCCAAAGTGCTGGAATTACAGGCGTGAGCCACCATGCTTAGCCAGTTTTTTTTTCCAGTCAGCATAATTCCCTGAAGATCCATCTAAATTGTTATGTTTATCTGTGGAAATTTTCTTGCATATCAATAGTATAGTTACATTTAGAAAATTTAACATTGGCCGGGCATGGTGGCTCACGCCTGTAATCCCAGCACTTTGGGAGGCCGAGGCAGGCGGATCACAAGGTCAGGAGATTGAGACTATCCTGGCTAACACGGTGAAACCCCGTCTCTACTAAAAATACAAAAATTAACCGGGCGAGGTGACGGGCGCCTGTAGTCCCAGCTACTTGGGAGGCTGAGGCAGGAGAATGGCATGAACCCAGGAGGCAGAGATCGTGCCACTGCACACCAGCCTGGGTGACAGAGTGAGACTCTGTCTCAAAAAAAAAAAAACAAGGAAAACTCAAGCCAGCCTGGGAAGGACCTTACCTTGTACTTCTAACCACCAAGACTGTCATTCATACAGCAAAAGAAGGATGAACACGTCATACCTGAGTCAAGAAAACATCATAACATCATCACCTTCAGAATCATGGACTGTTATTCCTGGGTCAAACCCTACCAAATTAAAAAAGCTAAAGAAAAGTAAA
>NW_012118043.1:7996635-7998526 GCF_000951035.1 Colobus angolensis palliatus
AAAAAAAAAAAAAAAAGAAAATTTGACATCGGTACAGTATTGTTACCTAATATATAGTTTATATTCCAATTTTACCAGTTATGTATTTTTTTCCCACAATATTTTTTAGTTGTCCTTAGTGGTGCCATTACAGTTTCTTAGACTTTTTTTTTTTTGGCAGTCTCGCTCTGTCACCCAGGCTGGAGTGTAGTGGCACAATCTCAGCTCACTGCAACCTCTGGTCACTGCAACCTCCACCTCCCAGGTTCAAGCAATTCTGCCTCAGCCTCCTGAGTAACTGGGATTACAGGCATGCACCACCACGCCAAGCTAATTTTTGTATTTTTAGTAGGGACAGAATTTTGCTACGTTGACTAGGCTGGTCTCAAATGCCTGACCTTGTGATCTGTCCGTCTTGGCCTCCCAGAGTATTGGGATTATAGGCGTGAGCCACCGCGCCTGGCCGACATTTCTTGTTTTTGATGACCATGACAGTTCTGAGGAATACTGGTCAGTTATTTTGTATAATGTCTTTCAATTGAATTTTTCTAATTTTCTTTTTTTAATGATTAGACTGGAATTACAGATTTTTGAGAGGGAGACCACAGAGGTAAAGTGCCATTTTTCTGACATATCAAAAGTATATACTAAAAAATGAATTATCATTGTTGATGTTGTCCTTGATCGACTGACTGAGGTAGTTTGTTAGGTTTCCCTGCTATAAAGTTACTCTTTCCCTCTCCTTTTCATATTACACTTTTTGGAAGGAAGGCACTATGTGAAGCTCACACTTAAAAGAGTGGGGCGTTATAGTTCATTTCCTTGATGGGGGGTGTATCTACACAAATTATTTGCAATTTTGTGTGGGAGATTTATTCTCCCCTCCCATTTATTTGTTTAATCATTTACTTATATCAGTGTAGACTAGTATATATTTTGTACTTTGGTTTATAATCCAATACTTCATTACTTTGTTGCTCAGAATATTTTAGCTTTGGCCATTGGGAGCTCTTTCAGTTTGCCCTGTGTCCCTTTGACGATTTCCTATCATTGTGTGTGTGTGTGTGTGTGTGTTCGTGTGTGTGTGTTTGAGCACTTTTTTACTTTACATTACTACAAGATATTCAAGGCTTACTTTGTGTATTTCTTACCTCATCCTAGGATCAGTCATTTCTCCAAGGGAACTGGTCCCTTTTATTGGAGAACAGTGTTAGAAACTAAGAGCTGACCATAATGTGCACTCTTTACTACTGGGGTATCTGCTTCTAAGCTCTCGCAGCTGATAGAGCAAGGAAATATATGTGAACACTATATACATATGTCTATAAATTTTTCCATATTTAACTATATCTATGTTAAGCTAAACATTAGTTTATACTGATGTTTCTAACTCCAGTCCACTTTTGCTTCCTCTTCTTGTTTAACTGCTGTAAACTCCTACTCCAATAGTGAAATATCTGGCTTTTCATTTTCTTTTTTGGAGACGAAGTCTCATTCTTGTCCCCCAGGCTGGAGTACAGTGGCGCAGTCACGGCTCACTACAACCTCCGCCTCCCGCGTTCAAGCGATTCTCCTGCCTCAGCCTCCCGAGTAACTGGGATTACAGGTGCACACCACCATGCCTGGCTAACTTTTTTGTGTATTTTTAGTAGAGATGGGGTTTTACCATGTTGGCCAGGATGGTCTTGGAACTCCTGACCCCAGATGATCCACTCGCCTCGGCCTCCCAAAGTGCTGGGATTACAGGCATGAGCCACCGTGCCTGGCCAGAAGTTGTAAGTTTTAATAAAGACCAGCTTACCTATTTTTTTTTTCATAGATTTTGCTTTTTGGTGTTGTCTGAAAACTCAGTCAAACTCAAGATCAATTAGATTTTCCCTTTAAACAGCAGAAATAAATAAATATTTTTTAA
>NW_012118043.1:7999306-8003342 GCF_000951035.1 Colobus angolensis palliatus
TGGTCTCGATCTCCTGACGTTGTGATCCGCCCGTCTCGGCCTCCCAAAGTGCTGGGATTACAGGCTTGAGCCACCGCGCCCGGCCTGTATTTTTCTTTATAGAGACAGGGTCTCGCCTTGTTGCCCAGGCTGGCCTTGAACTCCTAGGCTCAAATGATCTTCTTGCCTTGGCCTTCCAAAGTGCTGAGGTTGCAGGTGTAAGCCACTGCACCCGGCCTTCTAAATGTTTTATAGGTTTACATATTACATGAGAGGTTGTTTTTTGAACTTCTTTTAACAGAGATTTTGACTGTTGTTAATAAGTAATATATTTTCCCCCCTTTAATTTCTTGGATGGGACATGGGGTTCTGTCGTAAGTTTTATAGTTAGAAAAAGAAATGGTAAAATGAAATTTTGGAACTTGCTGAGCAGTGGATAAGAAGCTCTGTTAATTTTGGAATTCAAATACCATATGTCACAGGGAGAAAAAAAATCTGTCTTTTCCTGGCCCTCAATCTGATTGAGGGAACATGACATATATAATAAAAATAATCAGCACTAAAGGCAGCATGTGGTATAGTGCTTAATTGTGTTTTTAAAAAAAACCCTCGAATTTATGAGGCGATCAAGGTCAGTGTGAGCTGGACTAGTAAGAGAAGGCATCTTGGAAGCCAGACTTTTTTTTTTTTTGAGACAGGGTCTTGCTCTCTTCCCCAGGCTGTAGTGCAATGACATGATCATAGTTCAACTGCAGCCTCAACCTCCTGAGCTCAAAAGCGATCTTTCCACCTTAGCATCTCAAGTAACTGGGACTACAGGTGCCACCACCATGTTTGGCTAAGTTTTAAAATTTTTAGTGTAGATGAAGTCTCGTCATGTTGCCCAGGTTGGTCTTGAACTACTGGACTCAAGTGATCCTCCCACCTTGGCCTTCCAAAATGCTGGGATTATAGGTGTGAACCACTGTTCCCACCATGCCTGGACTTTTCTTTCTTTTTATAGCTGTACAACATTTCATTATGTGGATGTACCATAGTGCATCTAACCAGTCCTCTATTGACAAACTTTAAGAAAGTTTATAGTGTATTGCCATTACAAGCAGTGCTATAATGGATAAATAAGGTTTATTTTATTATTTTTTATTTTATTTTATTTTTTTGAGACAGAGTTTCACTCTGTTGCCTATGCTGGAGTGCAGTGGCGCAGTCTCGGCTTACTGCAACCTCCACCTCTCATGTTCAAGTGATTCTTGTGCCTCAGCCTCCTGAGTAGCTGGGATTACAGGTGCGTGCCACCACAGGTGGCTAATTTTTCTATATTTTGTAGAGACGGAGTTTCATCATGTTGCCCAGGCTGGTCTTGAACTCCTGAGCTCAAGCAGTTCTCCTGCCTGGGCCTCCCAAAGTGCTAGGGTTATAGGGCCTGGATAAATAAGATTTAGATTTGACTTTGAAACATTTGGTTCATATGCTGTATTATCCCAAGATACAGATTGTGACCAGAAACAATGAAGGCAAATTGACATATTTTCTATAATAAGTGGCTCATATTTATAATAGTAGTTAACATATCTATATGTATGCATATAATTTATGTATTTGAGGACACTACTGCAAAAAGCTATAGAAGCTGTGGAATGCTTGCACATAGTATAAAGTTTAAAAATACAAGTTTATTATGGAGAGTAAACCTCTTAGCCCCTGCCTAGAATCTGCAATATTCCAGTTTCTTGTATTTAAGAGTGGTATTCTTCAATGTCCAGCTGTATGCAGTATCACCATTGGCAAGTTGACTTATTTCCCAGGGTGATTCCCATCTAAGAAATCTTTATTTTTTCACTATTCTCCTAATACAAGCTTATTTTGCTGCTGGCCATTCTAGCTGTTTACCTTCCATTGGTCTCTTTTCAAGTCTAATTTTTCTAGAGCAATCCTGAATAAGCAGGCCTCAATTTCTTTGAGGTTCAGAGCTTCCTCTCTTCAGTTCTAGCGTTGTCTAATACAACTATGTCACTCTTGGAACTCCCTGTTCTGCTGAGCATGTTTAGTTATCATGTGGGTGAATAATATAACAGTGATCTTTTATTTTTATTTTTATTTTTGAGATGGAGTCTCACTTTGTCGCCTAGGCTGGAACGCGGTGGTACAATCTCAGCTCACTACAACCTCTGCCTCCTGAGTTCAAGCAATTCTGCCTCAGCCTACAGAGTAGCTGGGACTACAGGCGTGCATCACCACACCTGGCTAATTTTTGTATTTTTGGTTGAGACGGGGTTTCGCCATGTTGGCCAGGCTGGTCTCAAACTTCTGACCTCAAGTGATCTGCCCGCCTTGGCCTCCCAAAGTGCTGGGTTACAGGTGTGAGCTACCTCACCTGGCTGATTTCTCTTAGAGTCTGAAAAATCACTGAAGATTTAATAAATAAACCATTGATATGTGTATAATTATATTAGCACAGCTTTCTCAATCTTGAAGAAACTATTGCTCTGCTGATCTAATTAAGGAAGTTCTGATTCTTTTTGTAAGGGGAAGAATGGAAGATGGGGCCGGGCGTGGTGGCTCATGCCTGTAATCTCAGCACTTTGGGAGGCCGAGGTGGGAGGATCAGGAGGTCAAGAGATTGAGACCATCCTGGCCACCGTGGTGGAACCCCGTCTCTACTAAAACTACAAAAATTAGCCACGTGTGGTAGGGCGTGCCTGTAATCCCAGCTACTCAGGAAGCTGAGGCAGGAGACTCGCTTGAACCGGGGATGCAGAGGTTGCAGTGAGCCGAGATTGCGCTACTGTACTCCAGCCTGGCAACAGAGCGAGACTCCATCTCAAAAAAAAAAAGGAAGATGTACATCCTAAATCCGTTTTTTTTTTTGAGACAGTCTCGCTCTGTCCCCCAGACTGGAGTGCAGTGGCACGATCTCTGCTTATTGCAAGCTCCGCCTCCCAGGTTCACGCCATTCTCTTGCCTCAGCCTCCCGAGTAGCTGGGACGACAGGTGCCCGCCACCACGCCCGTCTAATTATTTTGTATTTTTAGTAGAGACGGAGTTTCACCGTGTTAGCGAGGATGGTCTTAATCTCTTGACCTCGTGATCCGCCCACCTTGGCCTCCCAAAGTGCTGGGATTATAGGCGTGAGCCACCGTGCCCTGCCATGCTGAGTTTTCTAAAGGGTACTTACAGTATACTTTGGAAAGAAATTGTAAAATTAAGAATTCTTAAGCAGTTGCGTCTTGCATTTAGTGATTTAGATTTACATTTTAGCTTATTTTACAGCGATTTTGTTCTTTTTTTATCATTAGTTTATTATAAAAGAGAAATATGGAAATTATTTACATGATGAAAAATTTCAGAACTTCAGTGGAATGGGCAGCTTCATGTTGATGCCATTTCAATAGTGACTTATTTCAGTCTGCGTACTTTCCAAGAATGTCACCATCTCTAAATAGGAAATAATCCTTGTCATCTAGAACTACTTTGGTGCCTCCATACTCTGGCAGAAGAACTTTATCTCCAACTTTCACACTAACTGGTTGAATCTCTCCACCCTGTCCTTTAGAACCCAATCCAGCAGCGACTACTGTTGCTTGCAATACTTTTCCTTGAGATTTTTCTGGAAGCATAATGCCTCCTTTGGTTACAGTTTCAGCAGCACTCCTTTCAACCAATACTCGGTCAAAGAATGGAAGAAACTTTCTAAACGCTTGTCCTGCCATGACTCCCTCCGCCTCGGACTCGTACTCTGCTCTAGTGTAGCGCCGCAAGGGGAGACTCGTGGTCCGGCCCTGGCGACACGTCGATTTTGTTCTTAAGAGTTGTTATGAATATCAGATGAGAATAAAAACATCGTTGTGTCCACTTAATTTAAAAGCCATAGTTTCCAGACTTTTTGCTCTTGTTTTTTTTGAGACAAGATCTCACTCTGTTATTCAGGCTGAGTGCAGTGGCATGATCACGACTCACTGCAGCCTCAACCTTCTTGGGCACAAGTGATGCTTCCACCTCAGCCTCCTGAGTAGCTGGTACTACAGACATGTGCCACCTTGCCTGGCTGATTTTTTTT
>NW_012118043.1:8003392-8006474 GCF_000951035.1 Colobus angolensis palliatus
TGAGATGGAGTTTTGCTCTGTCTCCCAGGCTGGAGTGCAGTGGCGTGATCTTGGCTCACTGCAAACTCCATTTCCTGGGTTGACGCCATTCTCCTGCCTCAGCCTCCCGAGCAGCTGGGACTACAGGTGCCCACCACCACACCTGGCTAATTTTTTTGTATTTTTGGTAGAGACAGGGTTTCACTGTGTTAGCCAGGTTGGTCTCGATCTCCTGACCTCGTGATTCACCCGCCTCAGCCTCCCAAAGTGCTGGGATTACAGGCGTGAGCCACCGCGCCCGGCCGCCTGGCTGATTTTTAATTTTTTTGTAGCGAGGGGCTCTTGCTCTGTTGCCCAGGCTGGTCTTGAACTCCTGGGCTCAAGCCATCCTCTTGCCTTGGCCTCCCAAAGTGCCAGGATTATAGGTATGAACTACCATGCCTGGCCTGTTTTTTTAAATAAAATATTAATGTATTTTTTCTCTGTAAGAGGTCAAGTGATTTGTGAGGTTACTTCTTTTTTTATTTTTAAAAAAATTTTTTTATTTTTTGTAGAGGTGGAGTCTTGCTATGTTATTCTGGGCTCAAGCAGTCCTTCTGTCTCAGCCTCCCAGAGTGCTGGGATTATAAGTGTGAGCCACTGCACCTGGCCTGTAAAGTTGCTTCTATACCTATTTTCTTATCTAGAAGATGTGGAAACAGTATTAACCTGTTTGTAAATTATCTAACAATAATTGAATGCTTTGCTGTGTTGATGTGGGCCTCCAGTGAATTGATTCTGGTCAAAATTCACACCTTTGGAATGTCAAATTTATTCTCCTGAGAGCCTGGAGCTTTCCTAGATAGACGAGCCACAGAGACTTTCTGAAAATCAAGGTAGAGAGCTAAGCATTTTAGAGCTTCATGTTGTGTTTGAGAATGGAGGCCCAGAGAAGGAGGCCATCAGCTCCAGTGACTTCCCTAGTGCCTTTGTGGTAAAACTCAGCATAGAATTTTCCCTTCACACCTGAGCCTCTTCCAAGAGTTTCTTCTGTGTCTTGGCTTGTATGACACCTTCCCTCCACCTCATCCCAGGACTTTTCTGCAAAAGCAAGTCTTTTCCCTTGGCCCAAGTGCTGCTTCAGATATCCAATTAATGAACAATCTAGATATATTTGTTAAGCATCAAGGTACTGGGCCACGTGTAATAATAAGCAAGAGAGGCAAATGTGTGTCCTGTGTTCAGTAATGCTATCATGTTGGTGTTTACTTGGATTGGGAGGATGGGGGTCATTCGTATAAATGGAAAGAGGCATTGATTTAAAAACTAATGCAAATAAAGACAGGAAAATGTGTTTTGTCATATTCTAATTTGACAAAATTTAAAATATACATAAGTTTCATAAGTTGAGGATACTTGTTTATGTTCTTTCTTAGTCATCCAGTCTCTGGTACTCTCCCTGCCTTGATACCACCTCCCTTCCCAACCTTTTTAAAAACAGTGGTTTAATTGTCTGCTTGCAGAGGTGGATACTTTTTATTCTGGTGGAAGACTAGAGCAGTGGGTGTTTGTTTACAGTTTAAGATGCCCTTTAGGATCTGCTTTCCTTGTTCCCTCAGGGCTAAACTTCCTGAAAAGGTCTGATCTAATATGGTCATACCAGGTTTGACTGTATCTTTTATTCTACTTATGACATTGCTGTCAGTTTATCATAAGATTTTTCTTTTGTACATTTCTTTTAGCTAAAGAGTTGGCCATGGGAAACTCCGCTTTATTCACATACACCTTTATATTAATATATTAGAGTGTGTGAATATTTTCCTATATCCAACATGTATTGAGAGGATATGTGTTGTGTGCTGTATGAGGCACTGGGGATGCAAAGTTGAAGAAGGTTCATGGCTCATGGTTTTAGTTTTAAGAAACTTCAAGAGAGACTGGCAAATGAACAGATAATTCTGATATGTTGGGGTAAATACAAGTGATAGGTATAGATCCTATCTAGGGTATTGTGGACCACAGAGTAGAGCAGGATTGGTACTCAAAATACAGTATGGGGACCCCAAGAGGTCCCTGAGCTCTGGAAGGTCCAGACTTTTTTTTTTTTTGAGACGGAGTCTCGCTCTGTCGTCTAGGCTGGAGTGCAGTGGCGCAATCTCGGCTCACTGCAAGCTCTGCCTCCTGGGTTCACGCCATTCTCCTGCCTCAGCCTCCTGAGTAGGTGGGACTACAGGCGCCCGCCACCACGCCCGGCTAATTTTTTTGTATTTTTAGTAGAGACGGGGTTTCACCGTGTCAGCCAGGATGGTCTCGATCTCCTGACCTCGTGATCCACCCACCTTAGCCTCCCAAAGTTCTGGGATTACAGGCGTGAGCCACTGCGCCTGGCCGTAACTTTTTTTTTGTTAAATAACAATACTAACATTATTTGACCATTTTTCTCTCTTTTTTTTTCCCTCACAAATTAATAATGGAGTTTTCCACAGGCAAGGTAACTTGTAATATCTTAATAGAGATGAGAATCCCTCCCTCCCACCCTCTTTCCCTCCTTTCCTTTCCTCCTCTTTCCTTTCCCCTTTCTGCTTTCCCCCTTCCCTTTTCTGTCTTTCTTTCTTTTTTCTTTTTTCTTTTTTTTTGAGATGGAGTCTCTGTCACACAGGCTAGAGTGCAGTGGTGTGATCTCGGCTCACTGCAACCTCCACCTCCTGAGTTCAAGCAGTTCTCCTGCCTCAGCCTCCCGAGTAACTTGGATTATAGGCGCCCGCCACCATGTCTGGCTATTTTTTTTTTTTGTATTTTTAGTAGAGACAGGGTTTCACTATGTTGGCCAGGCTGGTCTTGAACTCCTGACCTCGAGTGATCCACCCACCTGGACCTCCCAAAGTTCTGGGATTATAGGTGTTTAGTCACTGTGCCTGGCTCCCCTTTTCTGTCCTTCTTTCTTTTTCTTCTTTTTTGTTTTTGTTTTTAGAAACAGGATCTTGCTTCTTTGCCCAGGCTGGAGTTCAGTGGCACCATCATAGTTTACTGCAGCATTGAACTATGTTCAGGTGATCCACCCGCCTCAGCCTCCCAAGTGGCTAGGATTACAGGTGTGTACTAACACACCCAGCTATTTTTTTTT
>NW_012118043.1:8006634-8010905 GCF_000951035.1 Colobus angolensis palliatus
CCTCAGCCTCCCAAGTAGCTGGGACTACAGGCATGTGCCACCACGGCCAGCTAATTTTTGTGTTTTTAGTAGAGACAGGGTTTCACCATGTTGGCCAGGACGATCTCTTGACCTCCTGATCCCCCTGCCTTGGTCTCCCAAAGTGCTAGAATTAACAGGTGTGAGCCACTGCGCCCGGCTAATTTTTTAGTTTTTTTTTTTTTTAGAGATGAGATCTGCTATGTCGTCCAGGCTGTCCACCAACTCCTGTGCTCAAGCAGTCCTGCTTCCTTAGACTCTCAAAGCTTTAGGATTACAGGCATGAGCCACTGCACCTGGCCTGTGACTGTTTTCAACTATAAACATATACCTATTCTGTCGTTCTTACAACGTTGAATATGGGTAATTTTATCCATTTAATGCATTGATAATGGCTGTGGCATGATCCAGAAGCACACAGTGAACATAAAATGGGGAGGCTCTGATATTTGATACAAATTACTATGGTACAGCTGCTCATTCCTGTGTAGATTATTGTTATTTTAAAAATAATACTCTTGCTATATCACCTCGTTTCATTATTATGGGTACCTGTTCTACTTGCTTTTTTGACTTCTCATTTCATTTTTACTGTGTCTAGAGAATTTTGTTAGAAGTCTTACCCCTAATTACCTGTTTGAGAATAGGTAAACTTTTATTGAACTTATTGTAATAAGCGGGCTACATCCTACATAATAAATTGAGTACGAAGAAAGGGCATAGGGGATTTTTAAAAATGCTTCCTGAATCTGTTCTGTTTTAGTGTGAAATGTATATGTAGGTGATTTTGAAATAATTGAGAATTAATAGAAAAGTTAAAAAATAGGCCGGGCACAGTGGCTCACACCTGTAATCCCAGCACTTTGGGAGGCCTAGGTGGGCAGATAACCTGAGGTCAGGAGGTCCAAGACCAGCCTGGCCAACGTGGCAAAACCCTCTCTCTACTAAATCTACAAAAATTAGCTGGGCATGGTGGCGCACACCTGTAATCCCAAGTACTTAGGAGGCTGAGGCAGTAGAATCACTCGAACCCAGAAGATGGAGATTGCAGTGAGCCAAGATTGCACCACTGCACTCCAGCATGGGTGACAGAGTGAGACTCCATCTCAAAAATAATAATAATAGAGTTGTAGCTGGGTACAGTGGCTCAAGCCGGTAATCCCCGCACTTTCAGAGCCTGATGTGGGAGGATTGCTTGAGTCCTGGAGTTTGAGACCAGCCTGGACCACATAGTAGACCCCATCCCTACCAAAAAAAAAAAAGTGCTGGGTGTGGTGGCGCACGTCTGTAGTCTCAGCTACTCAAGAGACTGAAGTGGGAGGATCCCTAGAGTCCAGGAGGTCAAGGCTGTAGTGAGCCATGATTGCACCACTACACTCCAGCTTTGGTGACAAAGACTCTGTTTAAAAAAAAAGTAGTGTCATGGGTTAAAAGTTATCCTTAAGACTTTTCTTTTTTCTTTTTCTCTCTCTCTTTTTTTTTTTGAGACGGAGTCTCGCTCTGTCGCCCAGGCTGGAGTGCAGTGGCCGGATCTCAGCTCACTGTAAGTTCCGTCTCCTGGGTTTACGCCATTCTCCTGCCTCAGCCTCCCGAGTAGCTCGGATTACAGGCGCCCGCCACCTCGCCCGGCTAGATTTTGTATTTTTTAGTAGAGACGGGGTTTCACCGTGTTAGCCAGGATGGTCTCGATCTCCTGACCTCGTGATCCGCCCGTCTCGGCCTCCCAAAGTGCTGGGATTACAGGCTTGAGCCACCGTGCCTGGCCGCTTTTTGTATTTTTTAGTAGAGACGGGGTTTCACCGTGTTAGCCAGGATGGTCTCGATCTCCTGACCTCGTGATCCGCCCGTCTCGGCCTCCCAAAGTGCTGGGATTACAGGCTTGAGCCACCGTGCCCGGCCTAATTTTTGTATTTTTAGTAGAGATGGGGTTTCGCCATATTTTCTAGGCTGGTCTCGAACTCCTGACCCCATGATCCACCTGTCTCCACCTTCCAAAGTGCAGGGATTACAGGCATGAGCCACTGTGCCTGGTCAAAAAGTTCTGACATATGTGTATACCCATGAAACCATCACCATACTCAAGATAATTGACATATAGATCACCCCAGAAGTTGACTCTTGCTCCTTTGTAATCTCACCATCCTGCCACTCCCAGCACTGTCCCCAGGCAACCATTGACCTGCTTTCTGCAACTATAGATTAGTTTGCATTTCTAGAATTGTAGAATTGTACATAAATAGAATCCTACAGTGTATATGTGTGTATACTAAAAACATATAAATTAGCCGGGCATGGTGGCAGGCGCCCGTAATCCCAGCTACTCTGGAAGCTGAGGCAGGAGAATTGCTGGAACCCGGGAGGTGGAGGTTGCAGTGAGCCCACATCGCGCCACTGCACTCCAGCCTGGGTGACAGTGAGACTCAAAAAAAAAAAAAAAAAGGGTAAGATTTGAAGCAGAGACGCAGAGTTGGAGGGTGTTTGAACAGCATAGCCTCAGCCTCCCGAGTAGCTGGGATTATAGGCATATGCCACCACGCCCAGCTAATTTTTGTATTTTTAGTAGAGATTGGATTTCGCCATGTTGCCCAGGCTGGTCTTGAACTTATGGGCGCAAGTGATCCTCTGGCCTCCCAAGTAACTGGATTACAGGCTTACATCTCTGTGCCTGGCTTGGGGAGGCTTTTGTTCAGAAGAGACAGGAGGATTTGTATAGCTAGAGGAGAAAAAGTTGACCCTGACCCTGAGAGAAGCAACATGGAATTATGGAGAAAATATCCTTTTTCAAGGGGACTAGTGTTAGAGATCTTGGGTTGATGACTTTAGTGAGGTGGGCAGTGCTAAGGTCTTAGTTCCAGAGATGGCAAAAGAATAGGTCCTGTTATTGTGTGTTTGTGTTGATAGTATTTAGGCCCTATTTTGGTTCATTTATTTACTAATCTGTGTATTGTAGTAATAGATTATCCTGGAGTTATAAATACTTCTAAATACAAAAAAAAACTGGAAAATCTCTTTCCCACCTATATCCCTCAGCAGCCCTGTTTCTATTCACATCATTCCTCCAACACTCCACCCCACCCAGGAAACTATTGTTCAGTTTCTCATGTAACCTTCTAGAGTTTCTTTATATAAATAAAGATAATAAAAATGCAGATTCTGGGCCCGGCGCAGTGGCTCACGCCTGTAATCGCAGCACTTTGGGTGGCCGAGGTGGGTGGATCACGAGGTCAGGAGTTCAAGACCAGCCTGACCAACATGGTGAAAACCTGTCTTTACTAAAAATACAGAAATTAGCCAGGCTTGGTGTTGCGCACCTGTAATCCCAGCTACTTGGGAGACTGAGACAGGAGAATCGCTTGAACCTGGGAGGCAGAGGTTGCAGGAGTCGAGATCACGCCACTGCACTCCTGCATGGGCAACAGAGTTAGACTCCATCTCAAAAAAAAAGGCCAGGCACAGTGGTTCACACCTGTAATCCCAGCACTTTGGAAGGCCAAGGCGGGCGAATCATAGTTCAGGAGATCGAGACCATCCTGGCTAACATGGTGAAACCCCGTCTCTACTGAAAATACAAAAACTTAGCTGGGTGTGGTGGCAGGCGCCTGTAGTCCCAGCTACTCGGGAGGCTGAGGCAGGAGAATGGTGTGAACCCGGGAGGCGGAGCTTGCAGTGAGCCAAGATGGCGCCACTGCACTCCAGCCTGGGTGACAGAGCAAGACTCTGTCTCAAAAAAACAAAACAACAACAACAGCAAAAGAAAACAAAAAATACAGATTCTGGCCAGGTACAGTGGCTTGGGCATGTAATCTCAGAACTTTGGGAGGCCGAGGCAGGCGGATCACTTGATCCCAGGAGTTCAAGACCAGTCCGGGCAATGTGGTGAAACCGTCTCTACAAAAAAGACAAAAATTAGCCGAGCATGGTGGTGCGCCTCTGTAGTCCCAGCTACTTGGGAGGCTGAAGTAGAGGATCATCCGAGGCCGGGAAGGTCTAGGGTGCAGTGAGCCGCTATTGTGCCACCACACTCCAGCGTGGGCAACAGACTGTCTCAAAAACAAAAACAAAAACAGATAAATAAATAAATAACTACAGATTCTTGTTTCTTTCTATCTTTACCCTACAATCCACCAATCTCAAAGGTAGCATATTATAGCTGTTATTTCGCAAATTGGTTTTCCCACCTTCCCCCTTGCACAGTGTGTTTTTCACTTAAGAATAGAGATTTACGCCGGGCGCGGTGGCTCAAGCCTGTAATT
>NW_012118043.1:8011610-8034350 GCF_000951035.1 Colobus angolensis palliatus
GTGCGATCTTGGTTCACTGCAGCCTGGGCCTCCTGGATTCAAGTGATCTTTCCACCTTGGCCTCTGAGTAACTGGATCACAGGCACATGCTTCCACTCCTGGCCCTGAATTTTATTTTTAGGAGTAGTTTCAGGTTCACAGCAAAGTTGAGCAGGGGTACAGAGAGTTTTCACATACACCCATTACCCTACACAGTCATAACCATACCCACACATACATAGTCTCCCCCGCTATCAACATCCTGAATAAACAAGTTTGTTATTTTTGAGTTCACCAATTTTCTTACTTTTGGAAAAACAATCAGCTTAATGTACTTTGAAATTGTTCTGAAATTTGTTTTATAATATTCCTCTCATTTAAAAAATTCCTCTTCATCAAAAGACACCTTAAAGAAAGTGAAAACATGCCGCACATTTTGGGAAAAATAATGGTAGTATATGTAATAGGGAATTAGTGTCCTAACCAGGACTGGCTTCATGGGTGTGCAATCTGTGCAGTCACGCAGGACCCCTCATTTAGATGGTCCCTGTGCTTAGTTTATTGGTAAGCTGTCGCTGTCTTGAAATTCTTAATTTTTGAAAAAGTAGCCCAACATTTTTATTTACTTATTTTAAAATATTTTTATGGTGAAAAATTTATATTTGAAATTTGCCAGCTGAACTCAGTTTAAGTTATTCCAGTTTTGTTGGCAACATTCAAAGCATCATAGTCAGGAGTCTGTTGAACATATGCCTTCTCTCTGTCAGACCCAATCCTGTGTTGACCTGGGCCATGTCAGTATCCTAGAACTTCTTCACAGCTTGTTTGGCTTTGACATACACAACTAATGCAAGTGTGGTGTGGTCTTCCGTCTTCTCATTGGTCAGGGTTAAGCCTGTTTTTCTTGGAAGTGCTCTTCCTAGGATATTTTGGCTGCAGCGTCTTGGGGCAGCCTGAAGGTGGGTAGCATGCAGATATCTTTCAGCAGTGTGGTTTTGGCTTTTGAAGCCTTTGTTTTGGCTTTAGCTTTGGGAGGGGCAGGGCTTCCTTTTTCTCTTTGTTGCCATCTTGGTGAAAAGGCCTCACATTTTTATTTTGCACTGTGCTCTGCAAATTATGTTGTCTGTTCTGGTCCTGAATATGTAAAGCCTAATAATTAGAAAAATCCAATCCAGTAAGAAAATGGCCAAAATCTGAGAGCAAAGATCTTCAACCTCTTTAGATCTTCAACCTACATATTTTAAAAAGTGTAGCATTAACAAGCGATTACATATGTAAGTAATAAAATTTACCTGACTTAATTTAGCCCATTTAGATTAATACTTTTGTCTTCAACCTTTTTTGTAGTGTGTGTTTTAACTGGAAAAAGTCTTCCATGAAAACGTCTCTTTTAAAAAATAAGTAATGCCATCTGTTTTCCTAAAAGACTGAAATGGGGGTGATCATTCTTAGGTAAGTATCCAATTTTGTATTTGTACTTATTTATATATTCGTTAGAGTATAAATTTTTTTTTTTGAGGTGGAGTCTTGCTGTGTTGCCCAGGCTAAAGTGCGGTGGTATAATCTCGGCTCACTGCAACCTCTGCCTCCTGGTTTCAAGCAATTCTCCTGCCTCAGCTTCCTGAGTAGCTGGGGTTACAGGCACATGCCACAATGCCTGGCAAATTTTTTTTGTATTTTTAGTAGAGATGGGGTTTCACCTTGTTGGCCAGGCTGGTCTTGAACTCCTGACCTCAGGTGATCCGCCCACCTCGGCCTCCCAAAGTGCTGGGATTACAGGCATGAGCCACAGCTCCCAGCAGACTATAACTCTTTTAGTTAACCTATATAGTAGGGAGTGGGAGTGGGGGGATGCTGGGTCTTGTTTAAAGATAGTCTGTTATGGAGGATTATGTTTCCTACAGAGTTAAGAACAGAGCTTCATGAAGCAGAGAAGAGGGTCAGTAGTGTTGAAAGCTCTTTAGGCAGGTTACTTGAAAACTGAAGAAACTTTTGGATTTGGCATTTAGGAATTCATTGATGATCCCAGCAGGGGCCATTTCAGGAGGCTGTTTATGGCTGAAAATCAGCTTGCAATGGAGTGAAGAGTAAAGAGGAGGTGATAAAATCTGAATATTTCAGCTAATTTATTTATTAAACCCATATGTAATATAGCTGTAGCCATCACTTCCTTAAGCACTGGAGTTATAGTTAGGGTAACCATATATCCGGTTCAAATCTCCTATAGATCAATTAATGCCCAGTTATTTTTATTTTTATTTTTTTGAGACAGTCTCGCTCTATCACATAGGCTGGAGTGCAGTGGCATGATCTCGGCTCACTGCAGCCTCGGCCTCCCATGTTCAAGTGATTCTCCAGCCTCAGCCTCCCAAGTAGCTGGGATTATAGGCATGTGCCATCATGCCCGGCTAATTTTTGTATTTTTAGTAGAGACGGGGTTTCACCATGTTGGCCAGGCTGATCTCGACCTGCTGACCTCAGGTGATCTGCCCGCCTCAGCCTCCCAAAGTGCTGGGATTACAGGCATGGGCCACCGTGCGGGGCCTTTTTTTTTTTTTTAAAGACAGAGTCTTGTGCTCTGTCACCCAGGCTGGAGTGCTGTACCGTAACCTTGGCACACTGCAACCTCAACCTCCCGGGTTCAAGTGATTCTCCTGCCTCAGCCTCCCAAGTAGCTGGGATTACAGGCGGCCACCACTATGCTCGGCTAATTTTGTATTTTTAGTAGAGATGGGGTTTTACCACGTTGGCCAGGCTGGTCTCGAACTCCTGACCTCAGGTGATCTACCCGCCTTGGCCTCTCAAAGTGCTGGAATTACAGGCGTGAGCCCGGCCGAGATAATTTTTTTTAAGAAAGTGGGGTCTCAGTCTATCACTCAGGCTGGAGTCCAGTGATGCGATCACTTCTGGGCTCAAGTGATCCTCCTGCCTCAGCCTCCTGATGGGATTGCAGGTGTGAACCACCATGCTCACCCAGCAAGAGGTGATTGAAAGTATACAAGAAGGTATGCATAGGTTGTATGCAAAGACTATACAATTTTATATCAGGAACTTGAGCATTTCTGGATTTTGGTATCCACAAGGGTCCTGGAAACAATTCCCCACAGATACCACAGGTGACTATATATTTATTGTTTATCTTCTCTGTCCTCATTAGAATATCAACTCCATGAGAAATGGACCTCTGTTTTTGTTCACTGTTGTAACCCTAGCAGGTAGCAGAATTCTTGGTATATTAGTAGATGCTCAGTAAATATGTATTCAATATATAATGGCCTCCAGTGCCTTGATGCATCACCTTTATCAATCCTGCATCTCATAGACAGTTATTTCAACTACCAGTGTCAAATTTCTCATGTTCACCTAAAAGGTTATGCTAGCTAAATTCATACTGCCTGCCATGTCATGCTAGCTTATCTCAAACTAGGCCTTTACTATTGCTCAGCAATCATATTAAGTTTCTCCACTGTCGTCTCTGGCCTGGTCAGTTGCAACAGCCTCTTAATTGACCTTTGTGCTTCCATTCTGCACCTGTAATTCATCTTCAGTAAAACAGAACTCTAAGGCATATATCATATCATATCACTTTTATGCTTAAAAACTTACAAGATGGCCGGGCATGGTGGCTCATGCCTGTAATCCCAGCACTTTGGGAGGCCGAGGCGGGCGGATCACGAGGTCAGGAGATCGAGACCATCCTGGCTAACAAAACCCCATCTCTACTAAACAACATACAAAAATTGGCTGGGCGTGGTGGCGGGCGCCTGTGGTCCCAGCTACATGGAAGGCAGAGGCAGGAGAATGGCGTGAACCCGGGAGACGGAGCTTGCAGTGAGCCGAGATCGCACCACTGCACTCTAGCTTGGGAGACAGAGCGAGACTCCATCTTTAAAACAAAACAAAACAAAACAAAAAACAACTCACAAGATGCCGGGTGCGGTGGCTTACGCCTGTAATCCCAGCACTTTGGGAAGGCCAAGGCAGGTGGATCACCTAAGGTCTGGAGTTAGAGACCAGTCTGGCCAATACGGTGAAACCTGATCTCTACTAATAATACAAAAAATTAGCTGGGCATGGTGGTGGGTGCCTGTAATCCTAGCTACTTAGGAGGCTGAGGCAGAAGAATTACTTGAACCTGGGGGGCGGAGGTTGCAGTAAGCTGAGATCGCAGCATTGCATTCCAGCCTGGGCAACAAGAGTGAAACTCCGTCTAAAAAAAAAACAAAAAACAAAAAAAAACTCAAAAGACTTAGAGTCTAAACACCTTACCACAGCCACAGAATACTACGTGGCCTGGCTCTGCCTCCTTCAATATGAAATTTTTTTAAGAGATGGGGTCTCACTATGTTGCTCAGGTGGGTTTCAAACTCCCAGCCTCAAGCGATCCTCCTGCTTTGGCTTCCAAAGTGCTGGGATTACAGATGTGAGCCACTGTGTCCAGTCAAATTCTTTAATCTCATCTCATGACACTATGGTCCTCATCCACCTTATTGCAGAAACACTGAAATTCTTTCCATTCCTCAATCACAATCAGCTCATTTCCACCTTGAGGTTTAAACTTTTTTTTTGAGACAGAGTCTTGCTGTGATGCCCGGGCTAGAGTACAGTGGTGCGATCTCAGCTCACTGCAACCTCCGCCTCCCAGATTCAAGCAGTTCTCCTGCCTCAGTCTCCCGAGTAGCTGGGATTATAGGCATGTGCCGTCATAGTCGGCTAATTTTTGTATTTTTAGTAGAGACGGGGTTTCACCATGTTGGCAGGGTGGTCTCAAACTCCTGACCTCACGTGATCCGCCCACCTTGGCATCCCAAAGTGCTAGGATTTCAGGCAGGAGCCACCACGCCCGGCGAGGTTTAAACTTGCATAGCTTGATTTTCTTTTAGCTTGACTAAATTCTTGTCTTTCAGATCTTAATGTCACCTCCTCAGAAGAAGACAACCAGTCACTATCAACTGCCATATTTTAATTCTTTTCATATCACATTACAATTTGGTATTGTTTTTGTTCACTCCAGTGATTAGCTCCACAAAGACACTAATCTTGTCTACAAGAGTGCCTGGCACAATGCAGGTGGTCAGTAAATATTTGGTGAATTTGGTAGCTGCCCTACAATGTTTTTCCTAAATGCTTTCTTCTCCCAGGATCCCAGCCTCACCACTAATTAACTATATGCTGAACAGATAACCTCAATCCCTACATTATTAAAGAAGTAAGATAGGAAATCCTACACTTAGCTGGGTGTGGTGGCACACACCTGCAGTATTGCCTACTCAGGAAGCTGAAGCGGAAAGATTTCACGAGCCCTGGAGTTCAAGGTTGCAGCAAGCTATAATTGCACCACTGCACTCCAGTCTGGGCAATAGAGGTATGACCCTGTTGGAGGGGAGGGAGAGAGAAAGAGAAGGAGAAAAGAAATCCTACAGCTTCTTCCTCTTTGCCTAAAAATTCCTTGGTATATCCTCTCTTCCAGTCGTCTAGTTTCTAAGCAGAAAGATTGCTACTCTGGTAAGAGCTAAACCCTTTACCTGTGTCTTTGATCTGAGTCAAACCTCTTACCTCTTCTGAGTAAAAACGTAATCACTCTCTTCAATATTTAAACTACATGCAAGCTGAGTACAGTGGCTCACACCTGTAATTAGCCAGGCATGGTGGCGAATGCCTGCAGTCCTGCTTACTTGGGAGGCTGAAGTGGGAGGACTGCTTGAGCCCAGGAGGCCGAGGCTGCAGTGAGCCCAGATCCCACCGCTGCACTTCAGCCTGGGCAACAGAGCGAGACTCCATCTCAAAAAAACAAAAATTATCTCAATGGTAACCTGGAAAATGAAAAAAAATTATAATACCTAATACAGTGTAAATGCCTTATGAATAGGTGTTATTGTATTATTTAGGGAATAATGACAATAGAAAAAAGTCTGTACATGTTTAGTACAGGCACAACAGAACCATTACCGGATCCAATATTTTCTTTTTTTAAAAAAATTTTTTGAGACGGAGTCTCACTCACTTTGTTGCCCAGGCTGGAGTGCAGTGACGCAATCTCAGCTCACTGCAACTTCCACCTCCCTGGTTCAAGCGATTCTCCCGCCTCAGCCTCCACAGTAGCTGGGATTACAGGCATGCACCACCACGCCTGGCCCCCATCCAATATTTTCGATTCATAGTTGGTTGAATTCATGGATGTGGCACCCACTGATACAGAACACATAGATATGGAGGGCCTACTATATAATATGTTGGGTGGTGATAAGTGCTAGTTTGAAGATTTATGCCTTGTTTACTATTGTCATGAAGGTATGGAAATATATTAGGGAAAGGTAGACATTGATGAAGGAGGGGTATGTTTACTAAGGTGAAGTTAGGGAAGACCTCTCTGATTAGGTGACATTTGAGTTGACAGCTCTAAATGAGGTGAGAGAGCAGGCCCTCTGGGTATTTTGGATAGGGTGGGGAGGGCATTTTAGACTGAAGGAACTTAAATACAAAGTGTTCGAGGCTGGACGTGCTTGATGTGTTTTATGAGCTGCAAGAGGGCCAGTGGGACTGCACTGAAGTGAGGGTGGAGGTAGTAGGAGCTGACATCATCATAGTGAATGTGGTAGAGGCTTGAGTCAGGTTGTAGACCAGAGTCAGGCCTTTGGATTTTCTTCTGTGTGATGGTGGAGCTGCAGATCCAGGAGTGAGATGGGAGGTGAAAGGTCAAGCTGTGGCTGAGAGGTATAACTTGAGGCTAAAGAACTGTGAGGCCGCCAGGTGCAGTGGCTCATGCCTGTAATCCCAACAGCTGGGGAGGCTGAGGTGGGCAGATCGCTTGAGTTCCAGACCAGTCTGGGTAACATGGCAAAACCCCCCACAAAAAATGTAAAACTTAGTTGGGCGTGGCGGTGCATGCCTGTAGTTCCAGCTACTCGAGAGACTGAGGCTGGAGGATTCCTTGAGCCTGGAGGATTGCTTGAGTCTGAGAGGTGGAGGTTGCAGTGAGCCGAGATTGCACCACTGCACTCTAGCCTGGGTGACAGAGCGAGACGTCTCAAAAAAAAAAAACCAACCATGAGGTCAGATGTTTGAAGTATCTGAAAGTGAAGATGAGAGAAGAGGGTGTACCATAAAACAGATTTTTGAACACCGCAAGGAGGTAGAAAGAGTAGAAAAAGGTGAGTTGGAGGCACAGAGGGCCTGTAAGTTCATAATGGACAAGTTTATTTGGCTTCGGGTTTTTCGTTTTGTTTTGTTTTTGAGGAGGAATCTCACTGTGTTGCCCAGGCTGGAGTGCAGTGGTGTGATCTCGGCTTACTACAACCTCTGCCTCACAGGTTCAAGTGATTCTCCTGCCTCCTGAGTAGCTGGGACTCAGAGTTTTTTCTTTTTTTTTTTTTTGAGATGGAGTCTCGCTCTGTCGCTCAGGCTGGAGTGCAGTGGCACAATCTCAGCTCACTGCAAGCTCTGCTTCATGGGTTCACACCATTCTCCTGCCTCAGCCTCCCAAGTAGCTGGAACTACAGGCACCTGCCACCATGCCCGGCTATTTTTTTTTTTTTTAGTAGAGATGGGGTTTCACTGCGTTAGCTGGGATGGTCTCCATCTCCTGACCTTGTGATCCGCTGGCTTCGGCCTCCCAGGGTGCTGGGCTTACAGGCATGAACCACTGTGCCTGGCCTCAGGGTTTTTTTTGGAAAAAAAAAAAAGGTGAAGTACACACAATATAACATTTACCATTTTGCTTTTTTTTTTTTTTAAATGAGGACCGGGTTTTGCCCTGTTTCTCAGGCTGGCCTCGAACTCCTGAGCTCAAGCAATCTGCCCACCTTGGCCTCACAAAATGCTAGGATTATAGGTGTGAGTCACTGCACCTGGGGAAAATGTAACCACTTTTAAGTGTATAATTCAGTGGCATTAAGTACATTCACAAAAGTACATCACCCCTGTCCATCTCCAGAACTTTTTCATCATCCCTAACCAAAACTCCATACCCTTTAAATAATAGGTTCTCATTGCCCCCTCTTCTTTCGTTCCTGAGAAACCACTGTTCTATTTTCTGTCTCTGTGAATTAGACTACTCTGCTTCAGGTGCCTTGTGTAAGTGGAATCATACAATATTTGTCTTTTTGTTTCTGACTTATTACACTTGGCATTATGTTTTTAAGGTTCATGCATATTGTAGTATGTAGTAGAATTTCATTCCTTTTAAAGGCTGAATAGGCCGGGCCCGGTGGCTCACGCCTGTAATCCCAGCACTTTGGGAGGCCAAGGCAGGTGGATCACGAGGTCAGGAGTTCGACACCAGCCTGGCCAACATGGTGAAACCCCCTCTACTAAAAATATGGAAGTTAGCTGGGTGTGGTGGCCTACGCCTATAGTCCCTGCTATTCGGGAGACTGAGTGAGGATAATCTCCTAAACCCAGGAGGTGGAGGTTGCAGTGAGCTGAGATCATGCCACTGTACTCCAGCCTGGCGACAGAGAGAGACTCTGTCTCAAAAAAAAAAAAAAAAAAAAAGGCTGAATAATATTCCATTGTATGTTCACACCATATTTTTTTGTCTATGCCTCTGTTGATGGTGACACTGGTGCTGTTTCTACCTTTTGGCTATTGTGACCAATGCTGCTGTGAGCACTGGTGTACAAATCTGAGTGAATCCCTGCTTTCATTTCTTTTGTATACATCACCAGAAGTGGGATTATTAGATCATATTGGATCATATGCTTTAATTTTTCTTTTTGTTTTTTTTTGAGATAGGGTCTCACTCTGTCAACCAGGCTAGAGTATAGTGGTGTAATCATAGTTCACAGCAACCTCCACCTCCCATGCTCAAGTGATCCTCCCACCTCAGCTTCCTGAGTAGCTGAGACTACAGGTGCCTACCACCACACCTGGCTAATTTTTTGTATTTTTAGTAGAGACGGTGTTTTGCCACGTTGCCCAGGCTGGTTTTGAACACCTGGCTCAAGCTGTCTGCCTGCCTTGGCCTCCAACGGACCAGAAACAGTAGGCATCAACAATATCATGCTGGGATTATAGGCATGAGCCATCACAACCCGCCATATGCTTTCATTTTTTGAGGAACAATCCTGCTGTCTTCCACACTGGCTATACCATTTTATATTTCCACCAGCAATACACAAGAGTTCCAGTTTCTCCACAGCCTTGCCTGGGTTTAGTTTTATTAAAATATATATATATATATATATTGTTTTTTTTGAGACAAAGTCTCGCTCTGTCACCCAGGCTTGAATGCAGTGTCATGATCTTGGCTCACTGCAACCTCAGTCTCCTGGGTTTAAGTGATTATCCTGCCTCAGCTTCCCAAGTAGCTGGGATTACAGGTGTGTGCCACCAGGCCTGGCTAATTTTTGTATTTTTAGTAAAGACAGGGTTTTGCCATGTTGGCCAGGCTGGTCTCAGACTCCTGATCCTAGGTGATCTGCCTGCCTCGGTCTTCCAAAGTGCTGGGATTACAGGCATGAGCCACCGTGCCCAGCCAGTAATATAGTTGTGATTTTGAATAATGGAATTTTTTTGTTGTTGTTGTTTTTGTTTTTGAGACGGAGTCTCGCTCTGTCGCCCAGGCTGGAGTGCAGTGGCGCGATCTCGGCTCACTGCAAGCTCCGCCTCCCAGGTTTACGCCATTGAATAATGGAATGTTTTAAGTTTATTTCCTTAAAAGAATGTTTATCATACACTGTTTTCTAGTAGTTTTAGAAGTAGCACAAATTCTTATGCTCTGCTACAAGGTCAAAATTGGTAAAGAAAGTTGTCTTCGGTCAGGCATGGTGGCTCACACCTGTAATCCCAGTACTTTGGGAGGCCGAGGCGGACAGACCACCTGAGGTCAGGAGTTAGAGACCAACCTGGCCAACATGGCGAAACCCCATCTCCACTAAAAATACAAAAATTAGCCAGGTGTACTGGTGCATGCCTGTAGTCCCAGCTACTTGGGAGGCTGAGGCAGAAGAACCTGGGAGGCGGAAGTTGTAGTGAGCCGAGATCGCACCACTACACTCCAGCCTGGGTGACAGAGCAAGATCGTGTCTCAAAAATAAAAAAAAAGAAAGAAAGTTGTCTTCTAGTTAAATTTTAGTGAGAGATTCTCACAGGAATTAAAATGCTGGGGCCCTAAAAAATCTTAAGTATGCTTTGCCATAAGCTTAAGGGACTGTGTCTATGTTACTTGGCTGTGTGTAGGCATGAATTTGATCTTTTAGGATAGGAGAGCAATTGAACAAACTAGATGTTTTTCTTTTTCTTTCTTTCTTTCTTTTTCTTTTTCTTTTTTTTAAAAAAAGAATACACTTGTTAATCTCCTGTTTGGAAATTTTACAAGGAGCTGGAGAAATTTTCACTTTGGTGTTTACTGATTGATTGCGTACTACCTTAACTGTTGGAAAAATATGTTCCCTATTCAGATAAAGCTATTAAAGGGAAAAAATGTGATGGGATTACAGCTGCCACAGAGAGGTTTTTGAAGCTTTGCACCTTGTGTGCAATTGTCATTAAGATAATGGAAATTTTGAAAGATGATCTTAATGTCTTCAATATTGTTATAATTAGGCTTTTTTCTTGGTAAATGATGTGTCTTAATTTGAAAAGTTTTCCTTTAGGAACTTCTTTCTTCTTCTTTTTTTTTTTCTTGAGACGGAGTCTCGCTCTGTCGCCCAGGCTGGAGTGCGGTGGTGCGATCTCGGTTTACCGCAACATCTGCCTCCTGGGTTCAAGCAATTCTCCTGCTTCAGCCTCCTGAGTAACTGGCACTACAAGCACCTGCCACCACGCCTGGCTATAGGAGCTTCTTATGTGAACACTATGAGTAAACAGACTGGTATAGTTTAAACTTGCCTTCCAGTTTTTCCAAGTTCCTCTTTCTCCAATTCATTGTCTTTGCCTCAAGGTTCTTTTTCATTAATATGTGTGGATGTTTACGCAGTTAGAAAAAATGTTCATAAAGATGATATTGTTGAGTGCTTAACTGTTTCTAGTCCTTTGATAACATGGTGTGCTTTTTACTTTTACACAGAAAATAACTGTGGTCAGATTGTCATGCAGTCTGCCATAGACAGTAAGGATATTGTGAAAGAAATTCTGGCTGTCTGCATAGCATGACCTTTCAAAACTGTTTTCTTTGCTGCAAGCATTTCACTTAGCCTTTTGACTGCCACATGATAGAGGAAGTAGTACATAAAGGGCAATATAAATGGCTGCCTTGTTGATCTCAATACTGTTTTTTAAACCATGTTAAATAGTCACATATGTTATTAAATACAGTTTTATGTGGAGGATTACCAGTTTTAGGCATAACAGAATACATTTTAAGTATAATTTTATAAAACTTATAATATTTAAAATTTAAATAGAGGCCGGGTGCAGTGGCTTGCTCCTGTAATCCCAGCACTTTGGGAGGCCGAGGTGGGTGGATCACCTGAGATCAGGAGTTCGAGACCAGCCTGGCCAACATGGTGAAACCCCATCTCTACTAAAAATATAAAAAATTAGCCGGCCATGGTGGTGTGCGCCTGTAATCCCAGCTACTCAGGAGGCTGAGGCTTGAACCTGGGAGGTAGAGATTGCAGTGAGCCAAGATCGTGTCGTTGCACTCTAGTCTGGGCGACAAGAGCGAGACTCCATCTTAAAAAAAAAAAAAAAAAAAAAAAAATTAAATAGAAAAATCACATTATTTTCAAAAAGGACCTAAATTTTTTATTCAAAGTTTTAAGGATTATTAGTGAATGGAGATTATTATATATAGTTCATGACTACAAATCTGTAATTTTTGTAAGGAAAGATTTTTAAAGCAACCTTTGGAGCTCTCTTTCTGCTGCTTCTGAGCACCCAGGAGAGACTATTTTCTTTAACACTGTGAAGGGACCTGAGGAAGATGAGGAAGCACCAGCCAACTTTTGTTTTATTTTATTTATTTGAGATGGAGTCTTGCTTTGTATACTCCAGTAAATGTGGTCATGCTATATGTATTCTTTTGTTTCTTTTAATGTTGGTGAGGTTCATTAATGGTGATGTATGTAGCTGTATTTTATTCATTTTTCCTATTGTAAACTATTTAATATTATTTATTGATCTGTTAATGTACATTAAGATTATGCCTAGTTTTTTGTTACTATGAAAACTTTCACCTTAAACATTCATGTGAATATCATATCCTCAGATAAGCATTTTCCTTTTTTGTTTTTTGATACAGAGTCTCTCTCTGTTGCCCGGCTGGAGTGCAGTGGTGTGATCTTAGCTCATTGCAACCTCTGCTTCCCAGGTTCAAGTGATTCTCTCCACTCAGCTTCCCAAGTAGCTGGAATTATAGGCACATGCCACCGCACCCAGCTAATTTTTGCAGTTTTAGTAGAGATGGGGTTTCACCGTGTTGGTCAGTCTGGTCTCAAATTCCTGACCTCAGGTAATCTGCCTGCCTCCCAAAGTGTTGGGATTACAGGCGTGAGCCACTGTGCCTGGCCCAGATAAGCATTTTCCTAGAATATTATACCATGTGTTTAGCATTCTTCATTGGATCTATTGTTCTTTTGCATAAAGAACAACACCTTAATTTGACCTACCAGGATCTGCATATAGCCAGTCTCCCCAGTACCATTCTGCCCCTGTTCTCTGCTTGTTGAATTCCATAAATGCTTAAGGTTTCTCAGGTCTTTTCATACAGTCTTTCTTTCCTTGCCTAGCTGATTTCTTGTCTTACACTGTCTCTGTTAAAATATCACTCTCACGGACCATGGTGGCTCAAGCCTGTATTCCCAGCACTTTGGGAGACCAAGGCCGGGGGGGTGGGAATCACTTGAGCTCAGGAGTTTGAGACCAGCCTGGGCAACATAGTGAGATCTTGTCTCTACAGAAAATGAAAAAATTAGCTGGGTGCTATGCACCTGTAATCCCAGCTACTTGGGAGGCTGAGATAGGAGGATCATTTGAACTCCAGAGGTTGACGATGCAGTGAACCATGATTATACCACTGCATTCCAGCCTGGGTGGCAGAGTGGGACCCTGTCTCAAAAAAAAAAGAAAATCGTCCTCTTGACTTTATCTGCCTCAATTTAACATGTTTTAACCTATTCATTTGTTTCTGAAAATAAAATAATTCTCATCAGAAGATGACAGAGGAAGAGGAGAGCTGTCGATATGTTCATTTCTGCCAGGGGATTCTGAAATGCATTGTGCAGAGTAATGAACAAGGATAAAAGTTGTTGAGCTTCAGCAGGAGTGAATGATTTGCTGGTGTCATAATGGTAGCCTCACTAATGATATCCCCCACTGCTCTTCATAATTCTGCTTTCTGTTTGGATGAAGGGTGATAAGGAAAACACAGTGATATTGGACTGACTGAGGGAGGATATGTGGGTTTTTTTTTTTTTTTTTTTTTTTTTTTGAGACGGAGTCTTGCTCTGTCGCCCAGGTTGGAGTGCAGTGGCCGGATCTCAGCTCACTGCAAGCTCCGCCTCCCTGGTTTACGCCATTCTCCTGCCTCAGCCTCCTGAGTAGCTGGGACTACAGGCACCTGCCACCTCGCCTGGCTAGTTTTTTTTTGTATTTTTTAGTAGAGACGGGGTTTCACTGTGTTAGCCAGGATGGTCTCGATCTCCTGACCTTGTGATCCACCCATCTTGGCCTCCCAAAGTGCTGAGATTACAGGCTTGAGCCACCGCGCCCGGCCGGATATGTGGGTTTTAATCATGGCCTTGCAGCTACCTAGACTATGTGTTTGACTAAATTAGTGAAGGCCAAATTGCTGTAACAGACCAAAAATGAGTAATGGTCCAAACTGAATAGACATTTATTTCTCACTCATGGAACAGTGAAGTTGGATGGCCCTCTTCGGTAGGTGGTTCTCTTTCAAGTGGTTTCTTCCATCTTGTGACTCTGTCATCCTCTATTCCACTAAGACCAGTGGAAGAGGAAAGAGAAGGTGTAAGTGTGACACCAACTTTCTTAAAAGCCCTAACCTGAAGTAACACAGGTCATTTCCACTCAACATTCCACTGGAAAGAACTTAGTACATGGCCACTTCTAATTGCACAGGAAGTTGGAATGTATATCAGCTAAGTGCCCAGCCACAATCCTGTAACTGGAAGAAAAAAATTAGTCTCTGCCATAGTGACCTTGGTATAGTCATCATATTTCTGTAGGACTCAGTTTCTGAGGTATAAGATAAGGGATCTATACTCAGGGGATTTATCATACACACACCCTTCTTCCTTACAGATTAAATTTAAAAGGCACAACAAGCAAAGTGTTTCCATTGTTTCTTCATTCACCTTGTTCCAGTTCAATTTTGGAGGATTATGAGATGCTAAAGGTAGTTTTAATCATTGTCTTCTCATTTTATCACATCCAAGGTCTTCAAAGCTCTGTGGTTTTATCCAGGCCTGAGTACAAACTGCATCATGGCCTTATAGCATATGGAAACTTATACTGTGAGATGAAATAATTCTGAAGTTTTAGTTGTAGGAAAATGTATTGGTATGATACTAGTTGCTTTTGAAATATAACTTGTTAAAATATTCTACATTTTCTCTGGAAAATAAGAATTTTAAATATATTTTAAACCATCTAACAAAGTTGGCTAGAGCTTGCATCAATTTATTCATAAATTTGGACTGTGTTAGCAGTTTAGTGCAAGGAAATTGTCTTGATAGTTTTGTAACCAAAGTTGGGTAATAGGAATTGCTTTTTAAAACTTTCATTTTTTTGAGACAGTGTCTTGCTCTTTCACCCAGGCTAGAGTGCAGTGGCACAAACATGGCTCTTTGTAGCCTCGACTGCCTGGCATCAAGTGATCCTCTTTTACTTCAGCCTCCTGAGTAGCTGGGACCCTAGGTGTGCACCCCCTCACCTGGCTAATTAAATAATTTTTTTGGGCCAGGCACAGTGGCGCGCACCTGTGATCCCAGCATTTTGCGAGGCTGAGGCGGGCAGATCACCTGAGGTCAGGAGTTTGAGACCAGCCTAGCCAGCATGGCAAAACCCAGTCTCTACTAAAAATACGAAAAAATTAGCCAGGGGTGGTGGTGGGCACCTGTAATTCCAGCTGCTCAGGAGGCTGAGACAAGAGAATCACTTGAACCCGGGAGTCAGAGGTTGCAGTGAGCTGAGATTGCACCACTGAACTCCAGCCTTGGTGACAGAGTGGGACTCCATCTCAAAAAAAAAAAAAAAAAAAATTCTGTAGAGATGGGGGTCTTGCAGTGTTGCCCAGGCTGGAGTGCAGTGGCACAATCTCGGCTCACTGCAACCTCCGCCTCCCGGGTTCAAGCGATTCTCCTGCCTCAGCCTCCTGAGTAGCTGGGACTAAAGGCATGCGCCATCATGCGTGGCTAATTTTTTAAAAAATTCTGTAGAGATGGGGGTCTTGCAGTGTTGCCCAGGCTGGCTTCAAACTCCTGGGCTCAAGCTGCCCTCCTACTTCTGTCTCCCAAAGTACTAAGATTACAGCTGTGAGCCACTATGCCCAGCCAGAAGTTTCATTTTCATTTTCATTTATTTATTTATTTATTTATTTTTTGAGATAAGGTTTCAGTCTGTCACCCAGGCTGGAGTGCAGTGCCATGATCTTGGCTTACCGTGGCCTCAGCCTACTGGGCTCGAGCAATTCTCTCACCTCAACATCCTGAGTAGCTGAGACTACAGGTGAGCACCACCATGCCTGGCTAATTTTGTTTATTTTTTGTAGCGATAAGGTCTCACCGATTGCCTAGGTTGGCCTTGAGCTCCTGGGCTAAAGCGATTCTCTTGCGTTGGCCTCCCGAAGTGCTGGAATTACAGGCACGAGCCCAGAAGTTTCATTTTTTAGAAGACATAATTTTTATGTGAAGACATAATTTTTAGTTGGAGCATTGTGGGTCATGCTTGTAATATCAGCACTTTGGGAAGCTGAGACGGGAGGATTGCTTGAGGCCAGGAGTTTTAGACCAGCCTGGGCAACATAGTGAGACCCTGTCTCTACAAAAAGAAAAAACCAAAACACAAAATTAGTTGAAGTGGTGTTTGCTTGTAGTCTCAGCTACTTAGGAGGCTGAGACAGGAGGATGGCTTGATTCCAGGAGGTAGAGGCTGTAGTGAGCTATGATGGCACCACTGTATGATGGCACCACTGCATGACAGTGAGAGAGAGACACTTGAAAAAAAAGAAAAAAGTCTCAGAAAAATAAGAAAAAAGATATAATTTTAAAAACTTATTTAACCCACACTGCTTTCTTTTTGGAAGCAATAGTAGCATTCATAACTAAAGTAAGTTAATTTTAGTTTTTGAAAGTTAGGGCTAAGTGCAGTGGCTCACGCCTGTAATCCTAGCACTTTGGAAGGCCGAAGCAGGAGGATTGCTTGAGCTCAGGGCTTCAAGACAGCCTGGGCAACAAAGCAAGACGCCGTCTCTATTTAAAAAAAAAAAAAAAAAAATTGGCCAGGTGTAGTGATTCATGCTTGTAATCCCAGCACTTTGGGAGGCTGAGGCGGATGGATCACTTGAGTTTAGGAGTTCGAGACTAGCCTGGGCAACATGGCAAAACCCCATGTCTACCAAAAATTAAAAAAATTTGGCCAGTCATGGTGGCATGCACCTGTGGTCCCAACTACTCAGGAGGCCTGATGCGGGAGGATTGCTTGAGCCCAGGAGGTGGATGAGCCAAGATCGTGCCACTGTGCTCCATCCTGGGTGACAGAGTGACATCCTGTCTCAGAAAAAAAAGGCCGGGCGTGGTGGCTCACACCTGTAATCCCAGCATTTTGGGAGGCCAAGGCGGGTGGATCATGAGGTCAGGAGATCATCCTGGCTAACATGGTGAAACCCCGTCTCTACTAAAAATACAAAAATACTAGCCGGGCATGGTGGTGGGCACCTGTAGTCCCAGTTACTTGGGAAGCTGAGGCAGGAGAATGGCGTGAACCCGGGAGGCAGAGAGTTCTTGCAGTGAGCCGAGATCGCGCCACTGCACTTCAGCCCGGGCGACAGAGTGAGACTCCATTTCAAAAAAAAAAAAAATAAAGACATAGAGTAAGATATGTATTTAGGAAAGTGTGTGTGTGTTGGTATTTTTTTTGGCAGTAGAGGGGTGCTGAGTACAGAGGACTTTATTGATAGTGCACTACGAAGTGGGGCTTTCTAGGCCTATCCCTTTTTTCAGGGGGTCTGGCATGGAAACCGTGTCTAGGAGGGGAGATTCTCAGCGTAGTGGTGGGGGACTGAGTGGGGCAGGACTGCACAGCAGCTGAGGGCCTCTCTCTTACTCTCATGCTCTCACTGGGGCTGGTGGTCCAGGAGGCCATGTGGACCGTAAGGTCTACCACCCTGTTGCTGTAGCCAAATTCATTGTCATACCAGGAAATGAGCTTGACAAAGTGGTCATTGAGAACAATACCAGCTCCAACATTGAAGGTGGAAAAGTTGATGTCACTGTTAGTTGGCGGAGACAACCTTGTACTCAGTGTAGCCCAGGATGCCTTTGAGGGGCCTCTCCCACGCCTGCTTCACCTCCTTCACGATGTCATCGTATTTGGCAGGTCTCTCCAGATGGTGGGTCAGGTGCATGATGGACACATTGGTGGTGGGGACATAGAAGGCTATGCCAGTGAGCTCCCTGCTCCGCTTGTTTAGATGACTTTATCCACAGCTTTGGCAGCACCAGTAGATACAGGAGTGATGTTCTGGAAAGCCCTGTGGCCATTGCACCACAGTTTCCCAGATGGGCCATCAGTGGTCTTCTGGATGTCAGTGATAGCATGGACGTGGTCATGATTCCTCCCACGATGGCAAAGTTGTCATGGGTGATCTTGGCCAGTGGTGCTAAGCAGTTAGTGGTACAGAAGGTTTGCTGGGAATTGCGAGGCGTTTTTGCACTTTCGTGGTTCATGTCCATCACAAACATGGGGGCTTCAGCAGAGGGGGCAGAGATGATAACCCTTTCGGTTTCTCTTTTTAAATGAGCCCCAGCCTTCTACAAGGTAGTAAAGATGCCAGTGATCTCCACAATATAATTGTGGTGGCATCACCCCAGTTGATTTTGATGGGAATTTGCTCCTAGAAAATGGTTATGGTATTTTCATTGATGACAAACTTTGCCATTCTCAGCCTTGACTGTGCCATGGAACTTGCCACGGGTGGAATTATCATGGAACATATAGACCATGTAGTTGAGGGCAATGAGGGGGTCCTTGATGGAGACAGTATCCACTTCGCCCGAGTTAAAAGCAGCCTGGGTGACCAGGTGTCCAATAAGGCCAAATCAATTTACCTGGCCTTCACTTTCATTGTGATGTCTCAGGGATGTGACGGGTGTTACACGAGATGTGGCTGTTGAATGAGAGGAACAGAAAGTGTATTTTAAAGAAAAAAATGAGTTAATTATTGACTGTTGTAATTGCATGATTTGTTTTCATTCTAATAGGCCATGCTGCAATGATATATTGATGTAACAAACCAAACAAATTCATTTTATTATGCTCTGGTTCTGCAGTCAGAAATTTGGATGGGGCACACCAGAGTCAGGTTGTCTTTGGCCCATGTTGTCTGGGCGTCAGGTGGAAAAACATGACGTCTGAGGGATGGAGTCATTGAAGGCTTCTTCACTCAGAAGTTTGGCTATTCGTACTAGCAGTCAGCTGGAGTTTTTCAAAATGCTTATCCTTGGCCTCTCCCATGTGTCTGTCCTAAGCTGCTTTACTGCTTGGTGGCTGCCTTCTAAGAGTGAGCATCTCACAAGCAGGTGTCTTAAGTGAGCAAAATGGAAGCTGCAGCTTCTTAAACCTGGGAATTAGTAGAGCATTACCCCTGCTATATTCTATTAGAGGTCAAGCAGTCACTGAAACCATATTCAAGGAGAGGGATCATGCGCCTCACCTCTCATCACATTTGGCAGGTCTCTCCAGATGGCAGGTCAGGTCCAGGACGGACACATTGGCAGTGGGGACATAGAAGGCTATGCCAATGAGCTTCCTACTAAGCTTGGAGATGACATTGTCCACAGCCTTGGCAGCACCAGTAGGTGCAGGCGTGATGTAAAAGAATTTTGTGGCAATGTTTTAAAATCATCCCAGTCATGACAGCTGTGCTGTTTATCATGTAATCACATTTTTTTTTTTGAGCTAGTTTTCAATACTCTGTTAGATTACTTAGATTCTTTATTTTTTTGAGGCAGGGTCTCACTCTGTCACCAAGGTTGGAGTGCAGTAGCACAATCTCAGCTCACTGCAATGTTTGCCTCCCAGGCTCAAGTGATCCTCCCACCTCAGCCTCCCAAGTAGCTGGGACCACAATTGCACACCACCATGCCTGGTGTGTTTTTGGTAAAGACAGGGTTTTACCATGTTGCCCAGGCTGAGTTTTTTTTTTTTTTTTTCAGAGACAGGGTCTCGCTCTGTTAATAGCCCAGGCTGGAATGCAGTGCCACAATCAGGGCTCACGTCAATGTCTGCCTCCCAGACTTAGGCAATCCTCCCTCCTCAGCCACCTGAGTAGCTGGGACTACAGGTGTGTGCTACCATGCCCAGCTAATTTTTGTATTTTTTGTATTTTTTTGTAGAGACAGGGTTTTGCCAAGTTGCCCAGGCTGGTTTCAAACTTCTGGCTTCAAGGGATCCTCCGCCTCGGCCTCTCACAGTACTGGGATTACAGGCATGAGCCACCACTTCTGACCTTAGATGCTTAAAGGTTTCTTTTCATTGCTAATATTTTATCCACATTTTTTTTTTTTGAGACAATGTCTCTCTCTGTCGCCCAGGCTGGAGTGCAGTGGCACGATCTTGGCTCACTGCAAGCTCCGCCTCCTGGGTTCACGCCATTCTCCTGCCCCAGCCTCCCGAGTAGCTGGGACTACAGGGACTTGCCACCACGCCCGGCTAATTTTTTATATTTTTAGTAGAGATGGTGTTTCGCCGTGTTAGCGAGGATGGTCTTGATCTCCAGACCTAGTGATCCTCCCGCCTCGGCCTCCCAAAGTGCTGGGATTACAGGTGTGAGCCACTGTGCCTGGCCCCCAAAACATTTTTAATTCCTTGAGAGTATTCCCATAGTTTCCAGAAGAAAAAGATGTGGGTGGGTTTTGATAGCTACATTCAGTCAGGAAACATTTTAAATTATTAAGTATTATACTAGTGGTATGAAATGTTTACTAATGTCATTTTTCAGGTTTTTTTTTTTTTTTTGAGATGGAGTTTCGCTCTTGTCACCCAGGCTGGAGTGCAATGGTGCAATCTTTGCTCAGTGCAACCTCTGCCTCCAGGGTTCAGGTGATTCTCCTGCCTCAGCCTCCCGAGTAGCTGGGATTACAGGCGCATGCCACCATGCCCGGCTAATTTTTGTATTTTTAGTAGAGACTGGGTTTCACCATGTTGACCAGGCTGGTCTCGAACTCCTGACCTTAGGTGATCCACACACCTCGGCCTCCCAAAAAGCGCTGGGATTACAGGCGTGAGCCACCATGCCTGGCCAATGCATGCTTTTTAATTTAAAAGAACGCTACATGTGAGAGTTTTCAAACTAATTTATTAGCTTATAGGGTAATGTTATAAGTTAAATACAGGACAGTATCCAAAAGCTGTCCTGTTAATGCATAACAGATAAAGATTTCAGATCTTTTGGGATCTTAGACATAGTAACATTTGATTAATTATTCTATTCCAAACCATGCAACTCCCAGTACTCATCCCATTGTGCACAGGTCATAGGCTGGGGCACTGAGGCAAGGAGGGGGTTTCATGATGACAACATTGTGGTGCTGCCTCAATGTTTTAGGTGACATAGACTGATCCCCAGACACTGCAATCCCACACTCTTAAGAAGTTCAGATGGGTACTCTGTATTTCCCTTTTCCAGTATTCTATCCTCATCCCTTCTGGTTGAGGCTCTGGGAGGTCAAGGTAAAAAACACTGCAACCAGTCAGAGAACAGACATGCCTCCATTAGTCTCTCATTAGACCTAACTGCTCTGATACAGGCTGGGATGCAATTTGCTTTGTTTTATTTTTGTAATTACCTCATCTCCCAATCAAGTGTATGATATGGTATCTTAAACAGAATAAGTACTTATTAAATATTAATTTCCTTGAAATTCAGTTGTTTCTCCACTTCGTCCCTCTGCAGTTTTCTTCTCTTCCTCTTTTTGATCAAGGCCTAGCACTGAAATGACATTATCAGCCTGCCTCTCTGGACTCTCTGTGTCCTCTAGAGAGAATAAGCAGTGAAAGAAGACTTGGCACCAAGGACAGATACTTCTTCAATTTTTCTTAGTTTTTTCCCCCTCAACTTACTGTCAGTAGTGAGGGAGAAATGAAAGCTACACACAGAAGCATTTTGTCATTCATGGGCAGATAGCTTAGGAAGAAAATTGGTCTCCAAGGAAAAGGTTTAAAACAGACAAACAAATGATAAGTACTTGCCAGACCAAACTTAAACCATCATGCAAAGGAGTAATCCTGAAATGACTTGGGATAAATGCCAGCCTTTATTGGATGCTCTTTTAAGTTTTACATATTATGACTTATTTTCAAAATGACGGCAGACAGAAATGACTAAAAGGTTCAGAGCCTGGAATAGTGCATTTTCTACAGCTGTAAGCTATTTAAAATTCTTCTCATGTTACTGTTTGCTATCCAGATGGCTTTCTGGCACTGGTTCAGTTCCTAGATGTGAGAGCTGTTGGTTAGTTACTCACCAGCACCGCCACACACTTGTACAGTTTGGCTCATGACTCACTCTCATTGCAGTTACATGTGGGTACGCTGCTATGCAGTCATTCCTGATTGTCATGATGGTACTTGTAAACAAGAACCAGAATTGATTGGATACCATTTCTAGAAGGAAGATTTGTTGACATTCAAAATTACCCACCCCAGTTAGTCTGTTGGACCCATCACCACTCATTGGAGTGAGAAACAGAAGCAGTCATCCAGTGAAACTTTTGTCTAAAATATATACTTGGATGATAGGTGCAAAAGTGTATCCAGTAAGCCACAATTATTTGAAGATTTCCTTTACTCCCGTACTGTTATCTAAAGTGATGAAAAAACAAAACAAAAAACCCCTGCCTCTTACGAAAGAAGTCATATTGGTGGTAGGAGGTTTGGGAGAGGGTTGCTATCTGAAAGAGACAAACAAGGAGTCTCCTGAGATGCTGGCAGTGTTCTGTTTCTTAATCTGGATAGTGGTCTGCTTTGCAGTAGGTATTTGCTTTCCAAAAATTCATTGAACTGTACAGTTACATGTTGGGTATTTTTGTTTATGGGTTATTAGCAAAAGTGTTTAAAAAAGAAATTACTCTCCTCTAATGTAGGAGAATTCCCTTAGTTGTATCTTCAAAGGCTAGAGAAGGTCTCCATATTAATGTATTAGATATTGGTCTTTGGTAGTCTTTGTCCTATTAATTTTATCTATTTAGGAAAATAATCATTTTTACCTTAAAACGTGGTTATTGACAAACAGTGATTGAAATAGCTTGACAATTAGTGATAGTTCCCATGTCCCAAATACTGTTCACTTGAATGGATTTCAGCAAGGCGTGGAGAGGGTGAGGAGAGAAGACTGTGGGGATAAAATACATTTTTCTTGGAAATATATATATCCATTTGGAATAACTTATCTCGTTGATGTTAGGGGTAAACATAATCGAACATTTAGTTTAGAAAAGAGGAAGGTAGACTAAAAACTATAAATCTGAAGAGTTTTATTAACATTGCTTAATAAAAAATTATGTGTTTGGAAGAAGACCGTTTAATCTTATTTTTTTATTAATTTTTTTCCATTTCAAGGACTTTATTAAGTAGCTTAAA
>NW_012118043.1:8035350-8036517 GCF_000951035.1 Colobus angolensis palliatus
AGGCTGCAGTGAGCCATGATCATGCAACTGCATTCCAGCCTGGGCAACAGAGTAAGACCCTGTCTCAAAAATAAAATAAAATAAAATAAAATAATTTTATAATTTTATAAAATAGAGAATAAACTGCCAAGTTCTAACCTAAGTCCTTCCTTTGGACCCACTCAAAGTGTCTGGAACAATAGAACTTTAAAAGAGTGTATAGACTGCCATCATGCAAGGCAAATTGAATAAAAGAAACACTTATTTTATAGTTACTTTTGAACTGTATGAGTATCTTTCCTTCCACCCTGAATTGCTGCGCATTAGGTTGTACTTGCAGTTTTTTTCTTTTAACTTTAAACACAATTCTAATTATAATGTGTATATTATTTTATATTTGGATATTTTTCATGTTATTTCTAAACATTGCCACATATTCTTGATAAACTTGATTTTAAATGACTGCACCAAGTGGATGCCATCAGGTGTTTCAGTTAACGTTATTTTAATTTTTTCATATTTATATATTTTGCTTTATACATGAAACTTTTTCTGTATTCAGGTTTGTAAATAGGTACATTCTAGAACTGGAATTACCAAGTTAGCAGGAATAAACTTTTTCAAGTCTCAGTGCCTATTTGCAAATTTTTTTGTTTTTTTTGAGAGTGAGTCTTGTTCTGTTTCCTATGCTGGAGTGCAGTGCTGCAAATGGGACTCACTGTAGCCTCCACCTTCTGTGCTCAAGAGAAGGAGATCCTCCTGCCTAAGCCTCTCGAGTAGCTGGGACCACAGGCATGTGCCACTACATCCAGCTAATTTTAAAATTTTTGTAGAGATGGGGTCTCACTATGTTGCCCAGGCTGGTGCAGATGTTTTGTAAAAGCTGTTTAGAGTGCCATCTTTGATTTGAGAGGATAAATTTAAATGTCATTTTATTATGAATGATATGGTATATAATGTTATAGCAATTCTTTAATAATTTGTGGAGTTAACTTTAGCAATAGCTCTTACATATAATTACAGCAATTCAGATTAATTAATCACCTTTAGAAAAGAAAGTTCTAGGGCTGCGCGCGGTGGCTCATACCTGTAATCCCAGCACTTTGGGAGGCCGAGGCGGGCAGATCACGAGGTCAGGAGATCAAGACCATCCTGGCTAACACAGTGAAATCCCGTCTCTACTAAAAA
>NW_012118043.1:8037388-8050252 GCF_000951035.1 Colobus angolensis palliatus
CTAAAATTAGCCTGGCTAATTTTTTGTGTTTTTTAGTAGAGATGGGGTTTCACCATGTTAGCCAGGATGGTCTCAGTCTCCTGACCTCGTGATCCACCCGCTGCAGTGAGCCATGATTGCACTACTGCACTCTAGTTTGGGAGACTGAGCCACCCCTGCTTGCCAAAAAAAAAAAAAAAAAAAATCTCTTTTTAAATATCTCATATGATTTTCCAAAGTGGTTTTTGGTTGAATTTGTTCACCTATAGAACAAATTTATGTTGTTTTCTGCTTATCATTAGATTTAAAGAAGTAAAGTCCAGTGGTTCTGCTGGCACATTGGTGGGGAAGTTGAGAACTTTTAAACTCTTTCCTCTTTCTTCCAGTGAACAATTGACAGGATATGGATTATAGTTACAGTTAAAGGGTTTATTGAACTAATTTTCACTGCTGAAGTTCCTGTGCCCTCTGATAGCTTCCTTGAAAAGTTTTCATAGTTTAAAAACTCTGCTTGTCCTCAGCCTTTGATCTCTTGCTTTGATGCTCAAACAGAAGAATGATACAAGACTGAGAATCTTGCCAGGCTAGGTAGGCTTGTTTCAAACGTCCTTGTGGAGGACGTTTCCTTTAAGTACAAAAATAAAAATGAAAAGGGGGAAAAATTATGCTAATTGCTTTGGGAAAAAAATCTGACTTTTGGGTCTGACTCTGTCTCTGTATATTCCTGGATAATTTACTTAAACTGTCTTAGCTTTAGTTTTCTTTTCTTTAAAATGAATAGGGTCTGTAACTCCTAAGATACCTCCAATGTGAAACTCTGAGTCACTTCTCTCAGGCTGAATTGTTTGTGTGGTCCTGTAACATAAGAGTGACTAAGGGAAATAGAAAGCAGAATATATTTTATTTTCAACTTAGTGGCAATAATTTAATTTCCTTCAAAATATACCTACAAAAGATTTATTGGTTACCAATTGGTTTGTTACCTCATTTTTTAAAAGTAACATGTTACGGTTTTAAGTCTGACAAAACACATGCTATTTTAATTGCAGAACAGCACGTTTTGTGAATATGCCCTTTCAATACTTTTCTTAAAGGGTTGTGCATGAAGCTGTGAAGAGTTACATGTCATCTATGGACTATCTCTGGTAAATTTGTTCCTAAAGGTCTTGAAAACTAAGAGCTAGTTATACTGGGTTTACATTCTTCTAATTAGTTAAGGGTCTAGTTTTCTTGACTTAGAGCTTCTTTACCCTTCAAGAATTAGCCAAAAACAACATAGCCAAGTATAGGAAACATCATTCATTGGCAGGTAGAAATGTATACTGTTATGTTCATTACTTTAAAAAATATAGGCTACAATTATATCTGGATAAATTATGGAGGCTCTGTTGCTACTTTGAGAAATAGTAGTGATGGCAGCGGTGGACCGTCTAGAGCGGCTGCTGCCATCACACCAGTTGCAGCAAGGAGGTGTGGCTGGGGCTGCATGCTCTGTGGAGCTGGTGGGAGCTGGGGAACAAATGGGGACCCCACCCCTTCCAGGTTGGTGGGTGGGAGCTTCCCAGGTGCAGCTTCAGCTACCCAAACTGTGGGTGCAGACCTGGGCCTCCTGCTCCATGGAGCAGGCAGGAGCACACTCCTTGCCCTTGACCCCCCAGCCCTTCTCTCCCATGCCAGTGCAGCTGCCCAACCAGGCATCCCTACACTCCTTAGGGGCCCAGGAAGGCCCACTCTGCCCTCTCAGGCTCAGAAATGCCTGCCTCTACTGTCTGGCTTTTATCTGTTGTTGGCACCCAGTCCGACCTTGGAGCAGAGTCAGGGCCAAGCCCAGGTGTTGTCACAGCCCAGCCAGGTGTGCACATGCTCAGGGTAGTGTTGACATGCCAGCCCCCTGCCACCTTGGCCCCCTCCAGATTTTGGTCACCAATGAGCATAGGACGGAAACTGAGGGGAGGCTGAGGGCGGCTTGGCGCTGACTTGTAGGTGGTACCTACAGCCTGGGTGCCATGAACAATAGCAGGAGGCAGACAGGTTTCTGGGCGAAAGTGGATTGGGTCCTCAATGAGGCTCCATCTTCAGGCCAGGGAGGGTCTGAAGGCTAGGGGCCAGGCTGCCAGTTCCATGGACTAGAGTGGGAACTTGTGGTGCCTCTTCCCAGGCCTGCCCACAGCTGCCTGTGTACCAGTTGGCACTTTCTTCCCTTTGAGGCCCATAAAAGCCCCAGGCTCAGCCAGAGCTGAGCAGACATCGGGATGACCAGCTGCAAAGAGGAGCTGCCCATTCCAGGGCCTCCTCTTGGTTGAGAGCAGCAGACATCAGGACAACAGGCTGCAGACAGGAGCTACCCACTCCAGGGCCTCCTCTCTGTTGAGAGCAGCAGACATCAGCACAACAGAGCTGCAGAGAGGAGCTACCCATTCCAGGGCCTCCTCTCTGCTGAGAGCAGCAGATGTCAGAACAACCAGCTGCAGAGAGGAGCTACCCATTTCAGAGCTTCCTGTCTGCTGAAGAGCTGCAGAGGTGACAGGATGACCTGCCTTCCGAGAGGAGCTACCCACTCCAGGTCCTCCTCTTAGCTGTTGTCACTCAGTAAAACTCCTCTTTGTCTTGCTCACCCTCCACTTGCCTACATACCTCATTCTTTCAGGGGCAGGACAAGAACTTAGGACCTGCTGATTGAGGCTAAAAGAGCTGTAACACAAACAGGGCTGTTACATGAACAAGAAACATGCCCCTTGTTCATCACATTGCAGGTGAAGAGAAGAAGAAAAGAGCTCTGGCCCTTTGGGGAGCCCAGACTTGGGAACTCTCTGAGCCAGGACTCTTTGGGGCCCTGGGGTTCCTGGCATCGCCAGGCTTCCACGTGCCACCATGTCCCCCAGTGCCAGCTGTGGAAGCTGCTTGTGGTACACCTGCTCCAGCCATAGCTTCAAGGAGAACTGGTGCCCATACTGGCACCTGGAGCTGCCCGCCCTGCTGCAGCAACTGGCATGTCTGATTTTGCAGGGGCTGGACCCCATACTTGCTCACACACCCATTGCTGCTCCACACAGTCTCCCTTGGTGGACATGGGATCCACTCCTGCAGTGTGAGTCAAGTGCAGCCTCCTAGGCCGAGTGGGCGGAATGAACCTAGCAGGCCCCGTCAAAACTAAGGCAGAGGCGCCACTGGCCACAGATGTTTTTGGCCAGAAAAACAACACCCCAAAGATCCTGTAACAGTAGGAATTATTTTAGAGCAGTGGTTCTGAAAGTGGACTGTGTGAAGCCCCCAAAAGATGGTTTTGAAATTTGTTGGGTTATGATTTTGTTCTTGTTGGCACAGTGATTGAGGGAAGTGCTACTGTTAATGTAGTGGATAATCAAACATCCTGCGGTACACTGGACAGTTTTATATAACAAAAAAACATGTCTTATATAAGCATGATTTTTGAATTTTCTGCAAGTATTTATGTATTTGAAAAAGCCTGGGTTTTTTTTGTTTGTTTCTTTTTTGTTTTTGTGTTTTTTCTTTGATACAGAATTTCTGTCACCCAGGTTGGAGTGCAGTGGTGCTCTCTTGGCTCACTGCAACTTCTGCCTCCCAGGTTCAAGCAGTTCTCCTGCCTCAGCCTCCCAAGTAGCTGGGATTGCAGGCATGTGCCAGCACGCTCGGCTACTTTTTTTTTTTTGTCTCAAAAAAAAAAGGGAATATTTAATATGACAAAATTGAAAACCATTCTTCTGGAGAATATTTAGCTTAATACTATATATCTCCCTAGAGTGTTTACAAAGTTGGACAGCCAGTCTACCTCAGTTATTAGTAAATTGCTAATGACAATATCAAGGTAGATATGTTTAACCTTGCAGTATTCCCTCTGATGATTTACTCCTGGTTGGGAAAAACATTTCTAGGTCTTTAAACACAATAATACTGCTTTACAGGCATCTTTAGTATGTTGCTGAACCATTAGAATATTTCTGAGTCAATTGATACTTTGAATGTGAGGGTTTTGTCCTTGAAATTGTAAATAAGGGAATTGATTTTGGAGATTGGTGTGATGTTTCTTTGTAAGCGAGGAAGGATTTTTCTATTTTTAAGCATGGGCAACTGATAAAGGATAAAATTTTTCTTTGTAAGCGAGGAAGGATTTTTCTATTTTAAAGCATGGGCAACTGTTAAAGTAAAGGATAAATTTTTTTCTTTATAATGCACCTAAAGATAACACAAGAAAGGTACTTAGCCTTTGCAATGTATTTTGCCATTAAAAAAATTTTAAGACATTTAAAATGTGAAATATAGCACAGATATAGAAAACTACATAAAACATAAATGTGTAGCTTAGTGAATTATTCTGAAATGAGTTTCTGTATTATATTCTTTATACTAAATAATTTTCATTCTGTTGCAGCTTGAGAAATGAATAATGGTTATCCCTTTGACATCAAGGGAGTTCCTCAGCCTATTTAAATTTAAGAGAGGATGCCATATCCTGAAAATAGCAGTTTTATAGTCAAACATTAGTTAAAAATATACATCATTTTCAGAAACACCTATAACATATAAGTGGGATTGCAACACAGTGAGGGTGCCATCTTTAAGTTATAGGCGAGATCCACCTTATGTTCTTCACATGACAGGAGTTTATGTATTTGAGACATGGTAGCATTAGGCAAAGCCTGACCTATGCAACAGAATTTTATATGTTAATATCTTTTACTTGATTCTTTTAAGGAAAGATACATGGGCTACCTGAAATGTAGGTTGAGATTTTGTAAAATCACATGCGAATAGACTTGAATATCTGAGTTAAGTCATTTCAACATTTTTTCTTTCTCCCCACCCTCGCCCCACTTCGTTTCACTCTTCCTTCCGTCTCACTGTGTTGCCCAGGCTGGAGTACAGTGGCATGATCACAGCTCATAGCAACCTCAACCTCCTGGGCTCAGGTGATTCTCCCATCTTAGCCTTCCAGGTAGATGGGACTACAGGTGTGTGTCATGTAGTCCCATGCCCAGCTAATTTTTTTTCTTTTTGTTTTTTTGAAGAGAGGGTTTTTGCCATGTTGTCTAGGATGGTCTCAAACTCATGTGCTCAAATGATTCCCCCACCTCAGCCTCCCAAAGTGCTGGAATTATAGGCATGAGCACTACACCTGGCTAGTTTTCTTAAGTTAAGGAGTTGTAGGATATGTAGATATATATGGCATTTTATCTATGTATTGGTAAAATATTTTGATTTCATATAAAAGCGTCACTTGTGGAGGCTGTTTATTGTATTTCTTAGAGTAAGTGCTGAAAGACTACATTCATTGAAGGTTGCGAGGTTCAAGTTTTCCTGTCAAGCATGATTTAAATCACGTTTGTAATATCCAATATAATTGTCCTACTATCAAATTCTTTTCTTTTTTGGAGATGAAGTCTTGCTCTGTCATCCAGGCCGGAGTGCAGTGACATCATCTTGGCTCACTGCAACTTCCATCTCTCAGTTTCAAGCAATTCTCCTGCCTCAGCCTCCTGAGTAGCTGGGACCACAAGTGCCCACCACCATGCCTGGCTAATTTTTGTATTTTTAGTAGAGACAGGTTTTTGCCATGTTGGCCATGCTGGTCTCGAACTCCTGACCTCAAGTGATTCGCCTCCCAAAGTGCTAGTGGGATTATAGGCGTGAACCACTGCACCCGGCCTCCTTCTCACAAATTCTATAGGATTTGTTATTCATTTCTTCATTTAACCATAAGTGATTATTTATTGAGAGCCTAGTATGTACCAGGAGCTACAGAGCTAGAAATAATATGAGACTAGGGAGAGATGAGTACACAGTGAGCTTTAATACAGTGTGCTCCAGTGCTGTCACAGATATGTCCTGGGTGCTTGAGACACACAGAGGAATGTCAGGGAAGGTTTCCAGGAATCTAGAAGAATAAGACTTGGTCAGGCAATATGGAGCTGAGGACATCTTAGGGAGAGGGAATAATCTGTTTAAAGTAGGGGGCAGGAGAGAATGTGGGATATGCTGGCAAGTACCAGTGGTTCAGCATGACTAGACTAAGGATCCTATGTGTTGAATGACAGATTTAGAGAAGAAGGAAAGTAGGGGCCCAATCATGAATTCATTCTCATAATTCAATTTGTTTTAAATTAGAGTCTTGCTTTGTTGCCTGTGCTGTTCTCGAACTCCTGACCTCAAGTAGTTCTTCAGCCTTGGCCTCCCAAAGTGCTAGGATTATAGGCATGAGCTGCCATGCCCTGTCTCATAATTCATTTTATTTTTTATCTTATTTTTTGAGACATAGTCTTACTCTCTTGTCCAGGCTGGAGTGCAGTAGTGCAATTAACAGCATACTGCAGCCTCAACCTCCTGAGCTCAAGTGATCCTCCTGCCTTAGCCTCCCTAGTTGCTAGGACCACAGCTGCATGCCACAACTCCTGGCTAATTTTTTTTTTTTTTTTTTTTTATAGATGAGGTCTCACTATGTGGCCCAGGCTGGTCTTGAGCTCCTGGGCTCAAGCAATCCTCCTGCCTTGGCCTCTCAAAGTGCTGGGATTACAGACATGAGTCACCACTCCTAGCCTTGTAATTCATTTTAGATATAATAATTTCATCAAGACATTTTTATATCTACCTTAATACATTTTCTCTAATGCTTAGAAGTTTAGAATTTTATGCCTTGGAAGTTGATGCTATAGGATGGGAGTGCTGGTGAGATGCAGTCAGTCTCTTTGAAAAGATTGCTGCCCTGGGCACTGTGCCTCAGATGCCTTACCATTTCCAGCCGTCTGGTAAGGGTGAGATCCCAGAGTTTTATTTTTCTAATTTCATGCTCTTTTATTAGTATTGTATTAATTGGGTGATTTGGTTTCAGTTCTGGGAGTCTTGACAAAAATCTGTGTTGAAGAAACCAGGGGCATGTACAGGTTTATTATGATTCTAATTCTGTGACAGATGGCTGATGTATCATAAACCCTCCTCAATTTTAAATGCCAACTTTTAGGCCGGGCGCAGTGGCTCATGCCTGTAATCCCAAAACTTTGGGAGGCCAAGGCAGGCAGATCATGAGGTCAGGAGTTTGAGACTAGTCTGACCAACGTGGTGAAACCCCATCTCTACTAAAAATTAAACAATTAGCCGGGTGTGGTGGTGCACGCCTATAATCCCAGCTACTCAGGAGGCTGAAGCAGAGAATCGCTTGAACCTGGGAGGCGAAAGTTGCAATGAGATGAGATCATGCCACTACACTCCAGCCTGGGCAACAGAGTGAGACTCCATCTGTAAATACATACATACATACACACATACAATACATACTAACTTTCGTTTCTCCTCCTAGCTTTTGTTGGCAGCTCTTGGTTAGACATAGTACTTGAGTGACTTGTTCAGTAGCTGGCTTCCACCTCTAGCTTTGCATGGCAGTATTTGAATATATAAACAAAGTATGGTTTTTCTTTTATTATTGTGTTTTTTTTGTTTTTGTTTGTTTTTGTTTTTTTTTTTTGAGGCAGAGTCTCGCTCTGTTGCCCAGGCTGGAGTGCAGTGGTGCTTTCTCGGCTCACTGTAGCCTCCACCTTCTGGGGTCAAGCTATTCTCCTGCTTCAGCCTCACTGGTAGCTGGGATTACAGGCACCCACCACCATGCCTGGCTAATTTTTTTGTATTTTTAGTAGAGACAAGATTTCACCATGTGGCCCAGGCTGGTCTCAAACTCATGGGCTCAAGCAGTCCACTTGCTTCGGCTTCCCCAAGTGCTGAGATTATAGGCTAATCTACCCCACCTGGCCCTGCAAAGTGTGGTCTTTATAAGTTAATACAGCATGTTTTCATTCAGCAGATACTTATTGAATGCTTATTACTTGCAAGATTGGGAAACTCCCGCACAAAATATTCAAAGGCTGCTCTGAAGTGATTTGCTTAATTTTAGGACTAGTGCCTTAATAACATATGTAGTGACTGTGTAGTTTTGTTCGTGTTTATGAAAGTTTGTTGGTTAAGAGTTCCTGAGTATAGAGACCTTTCCATTACTGTGGTAAGAAACAGTACTTTAAAAAGCATGCTGACAATACATGAATTCTCTGATCAATCTTAGCATGGCTAAAAGTAAGACCACTAGACATTATATCTCCTCAAGGAGCTTACAATGAATCCATATTTAAATTTTCCATATTATTTCAAAGATAGTTTTTTTTGTTGTTTTTTGGGGTTTTTTTGAGATGGATTTTTGCTCTTGTTGCGCAGGCTGGAGTGCAGTGGTGCAATCTCTGCTCAATGCAACCTCTGCCTCTTGGGTTCAGGTGATTCTCCTACCTCAGCCTCCTGAGTAGCTGGGATTCCAGGCATGCGCCACCCTGCCTGGCCAATTTTTTTGTATTTTTAGTAGAGACAGGGTTTCACCACGTCAGTCAGGCTGGTCTCGAACTCCTGACCTCAGGTGATCCATCCACTTTGGCCTCCCAAAGTACTGGGATTACAGGCGTAAGCCACCGTGCCCAGCCCAAAGATAGTTGCTTGGTCTTTTTTTTGAGATGAAGTTTCACTCTGTCGCCCAGGCTGGAGTGCAGTGGCATGATCTCAGCTCACTGCAACCTCCGCCCTCCTGGTTCAAGCAATTCTTCTGTCTCAGCCCCCTGAGTAGCTGGGACTACAGGTGCGCACCATCACCCCCGACTAATTTTTGTATTTTTATTTTTTTTGAGATGGAATCTCGCTCTGTTACCCAGGCTGGAGTGCAGTGGTGCTATCTAGGCTCACTGCAACCTCTGCCTCCCAGGTTCAAGCAATTCTCCTGCCTCAGCCTTCTGAGTAGCTGGGATTATAGGTGCCTGCTACCACGCCTGGCTAATTTTTGTATTTTTAGTAGAGATGGGGTTTCACCATATTGGCCAGGCTGGTCTTGAACTCCTGACCTTGTGATCCACCTGCCTTGGCCTCTTTAAGTGCTGAGATTACAGGCGTGAGCCACAGTGCCTGACCAAGATAGTTGATTTGTTCCAGCTAACATTGCATTTGGCTGTGTCTCCTAACTGTTTAACAGTCCTTCCACCATCTTCTTCCTCCTCTTCTTGTTATTGATTAGCTGGAGAAATCATATCATTTGTTTTATTGAAGATGCCACATTCTCTACTTGACTGATTGCTTCCTTGAAGTATTTAACTTCTTTCTCTGTTTCCTGTAAACTAGCACATAGATCTAAAGACTTGATTAGATCTAAAGACTTGATTAGATCTAAAGACTTGATTAGATTCAAGTTCAGTTTTGTGTGAATGGTAAGTACTGACTATTGCATTTCATGAGGAGACACCTAATGTCTGATAGTCCCACTTTTAGTGGTGGTAAGATAGATCAGGGGATTCCTGTAGTGTCAACAAGACAGACACAGACAGGTTGTAAAGTTTCTTCTCCTTTCACCTTATTATTATTTGTGTCTTTAGCATCCATTAGTGATCATTGCCTAGATCTGTTAGTTCATTAGTGGTTGCAAAAAGTGATTTTCTAATTTATTATTTATTTTCCATTTATTAGTGAAAGAACTTCTAAAATTTTTATTTTTATTTTTTTGAGATGGGGTCTCACTTTGTTGTCCAGGCTGGAGTGCAGTGGCACTATTTTAGCTCACTGCAGCCTTGGATTCTTAGGCTCAAGCAGTCCCCCTCCCTCAGTCTCTCAAGTAGCTGGGACTACAGGCACGCACCACTATGCCTGGCCACTTTTTTGTATTTTTTTGTAGAGATAGGGTCTTGTTTGTTACCCAGGCTGGTCTCAAACTCCTGGACTCAAGCAATCCACCCATCTAAGCCTCCCCAAGTAATGGTATTACAGGCATGGGCCACTGTGCCTGGCCTCCTGTCTCTTTTGATACGACACTTTCATTAATTGCGTAGTTGTTAAATGAACCTTGATTCATTTAACTTCAGTGCTCATGTTCTTCCAATTATTATTGTTGTATCTTCTTGAAGGAAGCCTTTAAGGAATAGGTAAGACTTAAATGGCACTATTAAAGGGTGCATTTGTTGGGATAGTGCATTTGTTTTGATATGAGTAGTTTTTTCCCCATGTGAACATAGGTCTAGCAGCAGAAAGACAGAAGGCACTGTGACACCAGTCTCGGGCTGTAGAGTGATGGGAGAACAAGAAAAACAGGCCAGAGAAATAGCACAAGGGGCCTTGCCATCTGTATTGAGGGATTTGGTGTTTTTAATGCTTATGGGATGGGCCGTGAGGTTGATAGAAAATTGTCCTTGTTGGCAGGGCACGGTGGCTCATGCCTTAATCCCAGCACTTTGGGAGGCCAAGGCAGGCAGATCACGAGGTCAGGAGATCGAGACCATTCTGGCTAACACAGTGAAACCCCATCTCTACTAAAAATACAAAAAAATTAGCCGGGCGTGGTGACGGGCGCCTGTAGTCCTAGCTAAGTGTGAGGCTGAGGCAGGAGAATGGCATGAACCCAGGTGGCAGAGCTTGCAGTGAGCCGAGATCTCGCCACTGTACTCCAGCCTGGGCGACAGAGCAAGACTGCGTCTCAAAAAAAAAGGAAAAAAGAAAATTGTCCTTGTTGAGAGAGGGCCCTCTTGATTGTAATTTTCATTGGAATTTGCAGAGAAAAACTCAGCCTAAGAAGCTGATACTTTCTAAATAAAGTTTGGAGAAAATTAACCTGTTGAGTGGTGGTTAACTAAAATTCTTAGGACCTGTAATCCTTAAGCCTACAGTTTATTCAGATGTCATGTATTTATGTTGAATTTGAATCAGTGTGGTGTGTATGTGTATACATATATGTGTGTGTGTGTGTGTGTGTGTATGTATATATGAATAATTTTTTTCCTTTAGTTGCTGGTGTGGATTGGATGATGTACATATATATAATTTGTGCAGTGATAAAAGTGTATTTAAGTAATTTATTTCTGCTGACTTACTCTTGGTTTTTAAAATGTCACATTATTTAATTGGCCTCCTGTTACATTATTGGCTATATTGAAATCTAAGGACTAATTGTAGATTAGTGGTCTCTATCATATCTTGGTATAAAATTTGGCTGATAGTTGTTTTGCTATCTTTTAATTACTGATTTCTAGGGCCCCGTGGTTATGAATGTGCTTCAGTTTCATAATGCCTCCTGCTATGGCAGACATCCTTGACATCTGGGCGGTGGATTCACAGATAGCATCTGATGGCTCCATACCTGTGGATTTCCTTTTGCCCACTGGGATTTATATCCAGTTGGAGGTACCTCGGGAAGCTACCATTTCTTATATTAAGCAGGTATGTTAATAGGTATATTTTCTGTGTGTTTAGCATACTGTGTCACTTGTGGGAAATATCATTCTATAATAGAAAATGTTAATGTAAATTTTATGTGATAATGATAGTAATGAAGTGATAGTAATTAAGAAAAATTAGCTTACATTAGCTAGTTTGAAATGTTTGGGTTGTTTAAACTGTCAAGAAGATTTTCTTCTAAGTTCAAGTCTTTGAAATTACTGTCTTTGAGCTTGTCACACTTTTTAAAAATGTGATTTTTGGTTCATTTTTGGTTCATTTCCTTTCCTTGACTCTTGGGGGAAGTAAGACTTTTCTGCTGTTCACCAGATATTTTTCCCTCAACTGGCTTGCCTTTTCTGTTGCATTAGTTTTTAAAGTAAATTGATGTGCACCGTCAATTTGTAAAAACCAGCATATACATGAACTTGTTTTTCTAAACTTTCTCTCTAATGTTTTTCAAAAAGCTGAACCCAATGTAAAAATTAGGAGTTATGGTATTTTTAAGAAAACATATTTATGATATACCCTTGAAAACTCTTGACTTTGGACAAGCCTTGTAACTCCTTTCCGAGCTTCTTCTTCAGAGATACGGTAATTCTAAAGCGGCATGATCCTTAAAGTAAAAAGAAAATACAGAATTGACTTAAGCATCTCATAGGCTCATGGTGCACCTATTTTTATAGTCACCAGTGACAAGTATGGAGTATTTCACATTAGATTAACCATTTATCTCCTTTTTTATTGTAAAATATACATAACCTAAAATTTACTATTTAGACATTTTTAGCTGTGCATTCACAATGTTGTGCAACCATCACCAGTATCCATTTCTAGCACTTCCCCATCATCCCAAACAGAAACTTCATACCCATAACTGCCCCTTGCCTCAATTTCTGTTTATTTTTATTCTGTTTTCCATCTCTACCAGTTTGCCTATTCTAAGTACTTTATTTATTTATTTATTTATTTTTTGAGACAGAGTCTCGCTCTGTAGCCTGGGCTGGAGTACAGTGGCCGGATCTCAGCTCACTGCAAGCTCCGCCTCCCGGGTTTACGCCGTTCTCCTGCCTCAGCCTCCCGAGTAACTGGGACTACAGGCGCCCGCCACCTCGCCTGGCTAGTTTTTTTGTATTTTTTTTAGTAGAGACAGGGTTTCACCGTGTTAGCCAGGATGGTCTCGATCTCCTGACCTCGTGATCCACCCGTCTCGGCCTCCCAAAGTGCTGGGATTACAGGCTTGAGCCACCGCGCCCGGCCTAAGTACTTTATATAAGTGGAAACATACAATAAATAGTTATCCTTTTGTGGTTGGCTTACATAGCATAATGTTTTTAAAGTTCATGTTGTAGCATATATCCTAGTTTCATTCCCTTTTATGGCTGAATAATATTTCATTGTATGTATATGCCACATTTTGTATATTTATCTGTTGATGAACATTTGGGTTGGCTTCCAGCTTTTGGCTATTGTGAATATTATGCTGCTCTGAACATTGGAGTATAAATGTCTGTTTGAATTCCTGCTTTCAATTCTCTTGGGTATATACCTAGAAGTGTGATTGTTGGTTCACAGTGGTAATTCTATGTTTTAACTTTTGAGGAAGCGCCACACTGTTTTCCACAGTGGCTGTACCATATAATGTTGGGACCA
>NW_012118043.1:8050344-8071484 GCF_000951035.1 Colobus angolensis palliatus
CCTTCCTTCCTTCCTTCATTTCTTTCCTTTTTTTGTTTGTCTAAGAGATATGATCTTGTTATGTTGCCCAGGCTGGACTCAGACTCGGCTGAATTCAAGCAATTCTTCCACCTCAGCCTCCCAAGTACCTGAGACAACAAGCACATGCCGTATTTTATGTGTGTGTGTGTGTGTGTGTGTGTTTAATAATATCCATCCTAATGGATGTGAAGTGATATCTCATTGTGGTTTTTTTGTTTTTTTGAGATGGAGTCTCGCTCTGTCACCAGGCTGGATTGCAGTGTCACGATCTCGGCTCACTGCAACCTCTGCCTCCCGGGTTCCAGTGATTCTCCTGCTTCAGCCTCCTGAGTAGCTGGGTGCATGCCACCATGCCCAGCTAATTTTTGTATTTTTAGTAGAGACGGGATTTCACCATGTTGGCCAGGATGATCTTGATCTCTTGACCTCGTGATCTGCCCACCATGGCCTCCCAAAGTGCTGGGATTACCGACGTGAACCACTGCACCCAGCCTCATTGTGGTTTTTATGTGCATTTCCTTCATGACTAATGATGTCGAGCATCTTTTTTTGTGCTTACTGGTCATTTGTATCTTTTTTGGAGAATTGTCTTTTCTAGACCTGTACTAATTTTTAAACTTTGTTTTTTGTTATTGAGTTGTAGGAGTTCTTTGTATATTCTGGATATTAATGTCTTGTCAGATATATATGATTTGCAAATATTACCTCCCATTTTGTTGGTTGCCTTTTCATTCTCTTGATAATGTCTTTTGCTGTACAGAAGTTTTAAATTTTGGTGAAGTTCAGTTTACCTTTTTTTCTTAATTTTCTTTTACTATTTTGAGCCTTAAGAATGAAAAGTTTACCTATTTTTATTATTATTGTTGCTTGTACTTTCTCCTGTATGTTTTATGTAACTGAATCTGACCTGAGGATTGGCCACAATTTTTACTTTGGGTCTGTTATTTTCAGCTGTTAGCTTTTGTACTGGCTGTTGACAAAATATGCAATCTCTCTTTGTTTTTGTATGGTGAACTTTTATATTATCTCATCCAGGAGACATGGAAAGAGATGTTGAGAAATTGATTATTATCATTTTGACAGGACAGTGTTAGTAAGGATATCCCTGATAAATAAAAGAATATAGGACACAAATAACTTAAATATTGTATGGAAGTGTGATACATACTTTAAATTTAAATTTTTTTTGATCAGGAGTGATCAAGAAAGGAATATTTCACAGGAATGTGAAAAATGAAAGTTTTCATTGAGTCTTGTCATAGATAATTTGCTTTTAGTAATTTCATTTATAATGCATTTTTTGTGTACTATGCTATTATTATTACCCTACAAACATGGGATAATACCACATATACTCTCTTATAATTTGCTATTTTAAGAAAACTTGAATATTTGGTATGGTTTTCCATTTCAGAATGAATTTATATTTTTTCTATTTTTCTGTATATATTTCTATTATTTTTACAGTTCTATAATATTCTGTAATTCATTTAACCAATCCTTTATTGCTAAACATTTGATTTGTTCATAGTTTATTTTTACCAACAGTGCTGCAGTGAGTATCCTTATATCTTTGTACACTTGAGCAAGTGTTTCCATTCCAGAAAATGTCTTATTTTTTTTTCTCATAGATGTTATGGAAGCAAGTTCACAATTACCCAATGTTCAACCTCCTTATGGATATTGACTCCTATATGTTTGCATGTGTGAACCAGACTGCTGTATATGAGGAGCTTGAAGATGAAACACGAAGACTCTGTGATGTCAGACCTTTTCTTCCAGTTCTCAAATTAGTGACAAGAAGTTGTGACCCAGGGGAAAAATTAGACTCAAAAATTGGAGTCCTTATAGGAAAAGGTAGCATTAAAAATTCTTAGTATGAATTCTTTATCTATCTATCTATCTATCTATCTATCTATCTATCTATCTATCTCTATACACACATAGTAAGTATATTTAAGACATTGCTTTTCAAAGTGTGGTCCATGGACCGCTGCTGATCTGTAAGTTGTTGCCAGTTTGAGATAAGGTAAGTATAGAGTTTGAGAATAAATGTTTAGAAACCCCTCTAGCAATATGATACTGCCATAGCATCCAAGGACTTATGTTTAGTATATGTTTTTGTTGTCTAAGGATTTATTATTTATTTAATTTTAAAAAATAGAGACAGGGTCTCTCTATGTTGTCCAGGCTGGTCTCAAACTTCTGGGCTCAAGTGATCCTTCTACCTTAGCCTCCCAAAGTGCTGGGATTACAGGCGTGAGCCACTGTGCATGACTGATTTATTTTTATTTTACAAAAATATTGGTCTTTGATGGATTGGAAGGAAAAAAGTTGTTGCTTTACCTCAGATTGTTTGAGAAGTCCTTCACTAAGGGAGACATTAGCCTTAGTTTCTTATGAACTGCTCCTATAGAATGAACATATTTTATACACAACTCTCTATGCCAACCAAGACTTTAAGCTCTTTGATGTTTCCATAAATAAGTTATTGACAAATTTTACTTCTTAACTGAAATTATCTTTAAGTATAAGTTATTTTGGTAGAGAGTCAGGAAATATGTCCACATTATTCCTTGCAAATTTATTCCACAGAAAATTGTGAGTAACACAATCAGGAACTTGGAGGAGTCTCTCTTGCTATATAATATTAGGAGTCTCAGGGGCTAATGGTATATAAATATCTTGCTTTAGAGAAGATACTGACTTGAATTAGGAACTACAAAGGGTTACTGAGGAGGGGACTTTGCAGATTAAATACAAAACCAGAAAATCCATTGGAGGTTTATGTATCTGGATTGGGTATCAGTATTGATCAGATTCACTGTTACAGGATAATACAGTACCATCCCCTTTAACATACTATTCTTTGATCTTAACCTCTAATAATTCAGGCTTGCTAATGATTATACTGTGGGACTACTCCCTCTGAGTGCATTAGAATAGAACCTTGTTAGTTTACTAAGTGATACTGTGATATTTAAAAATATTTGATTACTTCAGAGGATGGCTAGTTTATTTTTGGCAATAAAAATTTTCCCAATTAACAAGTTTATAGTTATATATCATACAGAATTTTTTCTTATTTATTAGTGACCTGATTAGAAAGTATTCCTTTCTGTTTTCTAGAGCTACAAATATGTGTTTTGTTTTGTTTGTTTTTTGTTTCTGTTTTTGTTTTTTGTTGATAAGGTCTCGCCCTGTTGCCCAGGCTAGAGTGCAGTGGGGAGATCATGGCTCACTTCAGCCTCGACTCAACCTTAGTCTTAAGCAATCCTCCCACCTCAGCGTCCTAAGTAGCTGGGACTACATACAGATGCAACCCACCATGCCCAGCTAGATTTTTTTTTTTTTTTTTTTTATAGTAGAGACAGGATGTTGCCTGGGCTGGTCTCAAACTCCTGGACTCGAGCTGTTTGCCTGCCTCAGCCTTCAGAGCCACAGCACCTGGCCCAAAGATTTTTATAGAATTTGAATTTTTATCCATTATGAAAAGTTTTCCCTTTGTTCTCATGCCCATAAAAAGTTGAAGAATATATGGAAGAGGAGAAAGAATAAAAAACCACTTATAGTCTTATCATCCAGGACAAGCATATTGACTGACAATATTTTGATATATTTCTTTTAAGTAAAGTGTATGTATTTCTTTCTCTTTCTCTCTTTTTTTTTTTTTGGTATGGCATCTTGCTCTGTTGCCCAGGCTGGAGTGCAATGGCGTGATCTCGGCTCACTGCAACCTCCGCCTCCTGGGTTCAAGTGATCCTCCTGCCTCAGCCTCCTGAGTAGCTGGTACTACAGGCACCCGCCACCACGCCCAGCTAATTTTTATATTTTTAATAGAGACAGGGTTTCACCATATTGGTCAGGATGGTCTCGATCTCTTGACCTTGTGATCTGCCTGCCTCGGCCTCTCAAAGTGCTGGGATTACAGGCATGAGCCACCACACCCAGCCTAAATTGTATGTATTTCAAGTCTTTTATTTGTTTTTGTTTCTGTGGATTAAAATACCTAGCTTTTCTGTATTTTCATGCTAATGTTAGAAAGCAAACCAGAACCACATTGATTTTTAGAGAAGCTAAAATATTTGTTAATCCAAAAAGTACCACAGAGTATGCCAAGTTCTTTTTGTTTTTTTTTTTTTTTTAAATAGGGTCTCTCTCTGTCACCTAGGCTGGTGTGCAGTGGTGCGATCTCAGCTCACTGCAGCCTCAACCTCCCAGGCTCAAGTGATCCTCCTACCTCAGCCTCCTGAGTAGCTGAGACCACAGGCATATGCCACCATGCCCATGTAGATTTTAGCATGTTGCCCGGGCTGGTATCAAACTCCTAAGCCCAAGTGATCCACCTGCCTTTGCCTCCCAAAGTGCTAGGATTATAGGTGTGAGCCATTGTGCTGGCCTTTTTACTTTTATATTTATTTATTTATATATTTATTTTTTTGATAGAGAGTCTCATTTTGTTGCCTAGGCTGGTGTGCAGTGGCATGGTCTTGGCTCACTGCAAGCTCTGCCTCCCAGGCTCAAGCGATTCTCCTGCCTCAGCCTCCTGAGTAGCTGGGATTACAGGCAGTGGCCTAGCTAATTTTTGTTTTTTTATTAGAGACAGGGTTTCACCATGTTGACCAGGCTGGTCTCGAACTCCTGACCTCAGGTGATCCACCTGCCTCAGCCTCCCAAAGTGCTGGGATTACAGGTGTGAGTCACTGCACCTGGCTGTTTTTGTTTTTATTTTTAAATTGAGACAGGGTCTTGCTCTGTCACCCAGGCTGGAGTGCAGTGGTATAGCCATGGGTCACTGCAGCCGCAGCCTCCCAGGGTCAAGTGATCCTCCCACCTCAGCTTCCTGAGTTGCTGAGTGCAAGCTACCAAGTCTGGCTAATTTTTTTTTTTTATAGAGTTGGAATCTTACTATGTTACCCAAGATGTGGGCCAAGTTTCTTCAAGGCATTGGTATCTCTTTGAAATTTACCTCCTTCTCAACACTTACCAAAACATGGATTCACTGGCCACCATTACCTCTTCCTATGCCTGCCAGATATGGCAAATAAAAATATTGAAGATTGAAATATTACATATGCTGTGTTTATGCTAAAAACATATTCATTATTTACCTAAAATTCAAATTGAGTTGCACATACTGTTTTTTTTAACCTGGCAACCTTACCTTTTATCCTACCATAGTGTAGGGGTATAAGCTATATTAGAATTTAATGAATTTAATTTTTTTTTTTTTGAGACAGGGTCTCACTCTGTCAGCCAGTCTGGAGTGTAGTGGCACCTTCTTGGCTCACTGCAACCTCCGCCTCCTAGGTTCAAGCAATTCTCCCACCTTGGCTTCCTGAGTAGCTGGGACTACAGGAATGGGACCCGTAGTCCCAGCTACTAGTCCTGAGTCCTGTAGTCCAGCTGTAGTCCTGTACTCCAGCTGTAGTCCTGAGTAGCTGGGACCACCACGCCCACCTAATTTTTGTATTCTTTGGCATTTTGATCATATACACAAATTTAAATGTTAACATTTATTTAAGAAATTGAGTAAGTTGAGTATTTAAGAATGAATTTTCACTTTTAATACTTGAGAAGTCAAGTCAATTTTTGCAGTTGCTGATTTGTCAGTGATGACCAGGGCTTGATGAGGCCATGCCTCCTGGGAAAACAATAAACAATTATTTCAGTTTAACTTTAGGAACAAGGTTGCTGCCTCCTCTCTCCAAAGAAAACAGTAGAACCTTTAGAGACATAATTGCCCTGACTAGGCTAAAAATACCTTTTCCTGAAAGATGATGTGGCTAATCTTTTTTTTGTGTGTGTTTATTCCAAATAATTATTTACAGAGCTGTTGTTTGAGTTCTGTTTGTTCTCTGCAGTAAGGTGTATGCCACCCCTATATTAATTTCTCCAAACATTCAGTAAAATAATTGTAACCAGAGGATTTTGTTAGCATTCTGAAAAACATATTTGTAAACTCCCTTATTTCTCCTGACCTATCTAAACCTGTGGTATACCTTAAGTGAGGGAAATAGCTAGTCTGTAGGATTTTTTTTTTTTTTTTTTTTTTGACACAGAGTCTCACTTGGTTGTCCAAGCTGGAGTGCAGTGACGTGATCTTTGCTCACTGCAACCTCTGCCTCCTAGGTTCAAGTGATTCTCGTGCCTGAGCCTCCTGAGTAGCTGGGATTATAGGATTGTACCACCACACCCAGCTAATTTTTGTATTTTTTGTAGAGATGGGATTTTGCCATGTTGGCTAGGCTGGTCTCGAACTCCTGACCTCAAGCGATCTGCCCGCCTCAAGCCTTCCAAAGTACTGGGATTACAGGTGTGAGCCACCATGCCCGGCCTAGTCTGTAGGATTTTAACACCCTCTTTAGTATGAATAAATTGTTCACTCAGTACTTTTTTAGTATAAATACTATATTTGACTGTAAATTTTACAGTAGTCTTAAGGAAAATTTAACCTTTGCCGTTAGATTCTCTTATAAGAAGGTACGTAGGGTATTAGCTAGGTTTAAAATTAAATTACTTAGCCCAAAGTGTTCGTATTTTTGGTAAAATTTCTGTTTTTAAGAGATCTTTATGGTGGTTCCCAAATTTAGGTTGTATCAGCTTCTTAAAATGAATATGCTCAGAGATTGGGATTCAGTGAGTCTGGAATAAATGAAAGCTTTATTTTTTATGTGATTCTAACAGTTACATGAACAGAATCCCTTATTTATAATATTGAAAAACATTACCAAAACATTAGTGATTGCAGTTCAATAGTATTGAGTGTTTATACTTGAAATTTTACTGTGACCATGGGTGATATGGTCTTTGCTTAGACCTCACAATCCAGTGTGAAATGAGGATCAGTAAACACAGTTTTATTGCAATGTATGAACTGCTATGCTATGTCAGAAAGGGTCACCTTCAGATACTGTGTGATCTCACTTAAATGTGGAATCTGAAGTTCAACTACTCAAAGTAAACAGTAGAATGGTAGTTACCAGAGCCAGTTGGGGGCAGATAAAGGGGTGTATTGGACTGGGAAAGGGGAGACATTGGTCAATGGATACAAAGTTTCAGCAGAAATAAGTTCTGGTGTTCTATTGCAGGGGTTCTCCTCTGCTCCCTGTTCCTGGTTAGGAACGAGGCTGCACAGCAGGAGGTGAGCAGCGGGTTGGGTGAGCATTACCATCTGAACTTTGCCTCCTGTCGGATCAGTGGTAGCATTAGATTCTTATAGGAGCGTGAATGCCAAGAATCCTATTGTGAACTGCACATGAGAGGGATATCTCTAATGAGAGAGAATCTAATGCCTGATGATCTGAAGTAGAACAGTTTCATCCCAAAACCACCCCTACCCCTATTCTATTGCATAGCACCATGACTATAGTTAATAATAATGTATTGTATATTTCAAAATAGCTATGAGAGAATTTTAAAATGTTCTCTTCACAAAGAAATGATAAATATTTGAGGTGATAGATATGCTAATTAGCCAGATTTGATCATTGCACAATGTATACATGTATCAAAATATCACATTGGCCGAGCATGGGAGCTTATTCCCAGTACTTTGGGAGGACGAGGCAGGTGGATCACTTGAGCTCAGGATTTGGAGACCAGTCTGGGCAACATAGCAAAACCCCATCTCTACAAAAAATAGAACAAACACACCAGGCATGGTGGTGTGTGCCTGTAGTCCCAGCTACTTGAGAGGCTGAGGTGGATCACTTGGCTTGAGCCCGGAGGTTGAGGCTCCAGTGAGCCGTGATCATGCCACTGCACTCCAGCCTGGGTGACAGAATAAGACCCTTTCTCAAACAAACAAAAAACCCCCATCACATTGTACCTCATAAATATATGCAATTATTATTTGCCAATTAATAAAAAAAACTTTTGAAAAGGAAAGTCACCTTAAATCAATTAGGTGAATCAGGGATGACATCTTAGAATATGTACACCTAAACTGAGCCATCAATGCTGATTAGGAATTTGGTAGGTAAAGAGAGGTGGAGAAAGGAAAAAACAAAAAGAAATGGCACATGTGAAGAATGGCCTATTCAAGGAAAAGAAATTGATTATGGGTAGTGTAGGGGAACAGATAGGACAACTAGGGAAGACTAGAGAGGCAGCCATCTTCAGAGCATACAGTGCCATGAAGGCCATGTAAAAAGTAGAGCTTTACTACTAAGAACACTTGGGAAGCTATTGAAGAAATTTAAGTAGGGGAGTAACATGATAAATTTACATTTTAGAAAGATTATTTAGGTTGTAGAATGAAGAGTGGATTGGAGGGATTAAGAATTTGAGTAGAGAAATTAGTGAAAAAATGATGTAACCCAAAGGAAGGGTGATGATAGCCAGGATTTGGTTAATGGTTACAGGACTGAGAGAAGTGGACAGAGTTGAGAGACATTTAGAAGGTGGGTTAGTTAGATGTATACATTATTGGGTTCATATTTCCCTTTCCTAAGCTGTAATTCCTATTGCCTGTGAATAGAATGAATATTAACAGTGCACTAAAATGCTTTAGCCAGTCCACCCAAATTACAGTCCTTTCGTAGCTAATTTAGAGTAATGTATTTTATTCCAGGTCTAAAAGTATCCAGGGAATCATTTTACCTTTGCTGTGTTATACCTTTGCTGTGTTTTATTTTTTTTTATAGTTAATACCACAATATTGATTCTAGGATATATTTTTGAAATAACAACTATTGTTTTCAGTGCATAAAAGTAAAAAGAAGACAATGCAACCCTTACTGACATGCATATGTTCAAATAGTATAGTATAGATTAATTTTATGGAATAAAAGGTAACTTTCCTCACTGTGCATTCCTCTCTAATACTACAAAATACCACTGTAGCAATAGAGTCATCTCAAGTATCCAAAACAAAAACTTAATGCATATTCTATATTCTTTCTTTTGAATTTGCAGAAAAGGGATTTTACCTGACCCATTCTCTACTTACTTTAAAAAAAAGTCTGGTGCCCTTAAAAACACAAAGATTGATTGTATTTTTATCTCCTGCACCACTGTATAATGATATATGGATGTATCTTTATTTAACCAGTCCTGAATGATGGCCTTTAGATTACGTTTTAATTATTATAAAAAAACTGCAGCAAATATTCATATATTGATAGTATATCCATAGGTTTGTAGAAATAAACAAAGACCACTCAGATGAGAACACAGACTATTTATGCAGAGGTTGCTATAGTAAAAGAACTTGAGTTTGGCAGAGACTCAGAGGCAGGCAGGGAGTGGGAAAGCTTTACAGTGAAAAAAGGAAGGTTTCGGAGATGCCTGATGGGAAATTGTTGGCAGCAGGGAGGTGGAGGTGGGCTAACTAGAAAAGCAAGGCATCTTATATGACTGGTGTTGAGGGAGTATACTTGGCTTTCTTGGTTGGTCCTAAATTTCTCAGGTTGAGATTACGATTGATAAAATTGTGAGGTCTAAGGATGTGTGTGTGTGTGTGTGTGTGTGTGTGAGTGAATGATTTCTTTTTTTTTTTTTTTTTTTTTTTTTTTAGGCGGAGTCTTGCTCTGTCGCCCGGGCTGGAGTGCAGTGGCCGGATCTCAGCTCACTGCAAGCTCCGCCTCCCAGGTTTATGCCATTCTCCTGCCTCAGCCTCCCGTGTAGCTGGGACTACAGGCGCCCGCCACCTCGCCCAGCTAGTTTTTTGTATTTTTTAGTAGAGACGGGGTTTCACCGTGTTAGCCAGGATGGTCTCGATCTCCTGACCTCGTGATCCGCCCGTCTCGGCCTCCCAAAGTGCTGGGATTACAGGCTTGAGCCACCGCGCCTGGCGATGATTTCTAATAAATATTACAAAATTGCCCCCTAAACTGTTTATATCAATGTAGTTTCTCACCAAAACTATACTAGAATGGCTTTTTCTCTCTACCCCTTCCAGCACAGGGTATTATCAAATTTTAAAGTATGTGCTAACCTGATAGGTAAAAATTAATGTACACATAAACATTTACATATGCCGATTCATTCTTTTAGATTTCTAAAATTATTTACTGGAATAATCATAAGTTTTTGAAAAAGTTGTCATATATAATTGTCTTAATGACAGAAGTGACTAAAAATTAAGTACAGCCCATCCTTCAGCAATAGGTTTGAACTGTGCAGGGCCAATTATAAGTGGATATTTTTCAGTAAATATGTTGAAACTTTTTTTGAGATTTGTGACAATTTGAAAAAACTTGCAGACGAAGCGCAGCCTAGAAATAGTGGAAAAATTAAAAAGTTAAGTATGTCATAAATGCATATGTATGTAGATACTAGTTTATCATTTAGTACCATAAAATACACATACATCTATTATAAAAAGTTAAAATTTCAAAACTTAAATACACAGACATTTAGACAACCATACATGGTACCATTTGCAGTTGAAAGAAGTACAGACAAATGTAAAGATACAGTATTAAATCATAAGTGCATAAAATTAATTGTAGTACATGCTATACTACTGTAATAATTTTGCAGCCACCTCCTGTTGCTAATGTGGTGAGGTTAAGTGTTGTGAGTATATGCTCAGAAATGCCATGTGACTCTAATCATCTCCACTTGAGCAGTTCCTCTGTCTAGTAAATTGCATATTGCAGTAAAAAGGGATCTCTCCCAGTTCTCATGTATTTTTTTAATTGTGTTTACTGGAATACTGCAAACCTTGAATAACACTGTGAGACCCATACAAAATGCCACTTGTGATCCTGGAAGTACTTCTAAGAATGGGGAAAAGTCATAATATTATAAGAAAAAGTTGAATGCAGCTGGGTGCAGAGGCTGAGGCAGGAGCCCAGGAGTTCTAGGTACTAGTGTGCTGTGATTGTGCCTGCAAATACCTTATTTAAAAAAAAAAAAAAAGGCTGAATAGCTTGATATGTACTGTAGATGGAGGTCTGCAGCTGGGGTTGCCTGCCATTTTGAGATAAATCAATCCAGTGTAAGTACCATTGTGAAAAAGCAAATTCATGAAACTGTTGCTGCAGCTATGTCAGCAGGTGCTAAACCTTGCACTTTCTGTGAAACACCTTTTTAATCTTATATTAAAAATGCAGCTTGTGTGTGGGTGCAGGATTGCTATAAGAAAGGCATACCTGTAGACTCTACTCTGATTCAAGAAAAGGCAAAGTTATGTGATAAAGCAATAAGAAAGTGAAGGATCTAGTGCAGGAGAATTTTTTTTTTAATCTTAAGATTTATTTCATGTGTTTTCTTTAAGAAAGCTTTCTTTTAAACATTTTTTAAATTTGCCATTCACATTTAAATCTTTTTTCCACATCAATTTGATTTTTATATCACATGAAGTATTGAAAAATATCATTTTTATATGTAACCCATAACTATTTCTCGAATAGCTCCTTATTTTCTCATTCATCTGCAGATCCACTTTCCTTATATGCTTCCTCATATAGAAATACATACCTGTGTTTCTGTCTTTTCTAATTATTACATAACATTTCTTTTATTGTGTTGATTCCTGAAAAGAATACCACATTGCATCAATTATTCCAGCTAGTTGTTGAAGCAAGTCCTTCAAACTTATTCTTACTCTCTAAAGTCTTATTAAGTCTTGAGCTTCTCTTTTTCATTTTAAGTTTAGAATTAAGTTGTGATATCATGTCTTTTGCAGGGACATAAATGGAGTTGTAGGTTACTATCTTTAGTAAACTAACACAGAAACAGAAAACCATGCTGCATGTTCTCACTTACAAGTAGGAGCTAAGCGATGAGAACACATAAACACTTAGAGGGGAGTAACACACACCAGGGCCTTTTGGAGGGTGGAGGGTAGGAGAGAGAAGCTATGGAAAAATAACATTAAGTACAGTGGGTACTGGGCTTAATTGCAGGAGAATTTTAATGCTAGCAAAGGATGGTTTGACAATTTTAGAAAGAGGTTTAGCATAAAAAAATGTCAAGGTAACAGGAGAAGTTATTTTTCCTGACCTAGAAATAGCAGATGAGTTCCCAGATGCCGTTAAGAAAACTCACTGAGGAGAAAGGATACCTGCCTGAACAGATTTTTGGTGTTTTGTTTTTGAGACATGATCTCACACTGTTGCCCAGGCTGTATCCTTGCCGTCCTGGGCAAGTGATCCTCCCACCTCAGCCTCCTGAGTAGCTGGGACTACAGGCATGCGCCACCATGCTGAGCTAATTTTTAATTTTTTGTAGAGATGAGGTCTCACTATGTTGACCAGGCTGGTCTCTAACCCCTTACCTCAAGGAATCCTCCTACCTCGGCCTCCCAAAATGTTGGGATTATAGGTGTGAGCTGCCTTGTCTGGCCCTGAACAAGTTTTTAATGTAGATCAAAGTGCCCAGTTCTGGAGAAAAAAAATGCCACAAAGGTCATTTATTAGTAAGGAAGAGAAGTCAGCACCAGGATTTAAGACAGGAAGGCTAACTACTGTTTTGTGCAAATGCAGACTGGTTTGTGATACACCTTATTTATAAAGCTGCTAACCCCCAAACCTCAAAGGGAAAAAGAAACACCAGCTGCTAGTCTTTCGGTTGTACAAGAAGAAGACCTGGACAATGAGAACCCTTTTTCTGGATTGGTTTCATCAGTGCTTTGTCCTGAAGTCAGGAAGTATTTTACCAGTAAGGGGTCTGCCTCTTTTTTTTTTTTTTTTTTTTGAAACGGAGTCTCACTGTGTTGCCCAGGCTGGAGTGCAGTGGCGCCATCTCGGCTCACTGTAAGCTCCTCCTCCCGGGTTCACGCCATTCTCCTGCCTCAGCCTCCCGAGTAGCTGGGACTACAGGCGCCCGCCACCTCGCCCGGCTAGTTTTTCGTATTTTTTTTTTTAGTAGAGACAGGGTTTCACCGTGTTAGCCAGGATGATTTCGATCTCCTGACCTGGTGATCCGCCCGTCTCGGCCTCCGAAAGTGCTGGGATTACAGGCTTGAGCCACCGCGCCCGGCCGGGTCTGCCTCTTTTTGAGATGGAGTCTCACTGTATCGCCCAGGCTGCAGTACAGTGGTGTGATCTTGGCTCCTCTGCCTCCTGGATTCAAGGGATTCTCCTGCCTCAGCCTCCCAAGTAGCTGGGATTACAGGCACACACCACCGTGTCTAGCTAATTTTTGTGTTTTTTAATAGAGACGGTGTTTCCCCATGTTGGCCAGGCTGGTCTCGAACTCCTCACCTCAAGTGATCCCCCTACCTTGGCCTCCCAAAGTGCTGGGATAACAGGAGGATTACAGGCATGAGCCACTGCACCCGGCCAGGACTGCCTTTAAGGTTCTTTTGATATTGGATGATGCCCATGGCCACCCAGAACCCCCTGAGTTCAACACTGAGAGCATCAAAGTGGTCTACTTACCCCAAATTCTACATCTCTAATTTAGCCTATCAGGAGGTCATAAGGACCTTTAAGGCTCGTTACTCATGGTACTCTATGGAAGAGAACCTGGTTAAACATCATGAAAGACTGCGAGTATTACACCATTGAAGGTGCCATCATTGATGTAGAAAAAGTTGTGAAAGCTATCAAACCCAAAACAGGAAATTCCTGTTGGAGAAAACTCTGTCTCGATATTGTACATGAGTTCACAGGATTTACAACAGAACCAATCAAGGAAATTACGAAATAGATTGTGGATATGGCATAAAAGGCAGCAGTGGTGGTGAAGGGTTTCAAAATACAGATCATGGAGAAATCCAAGAGCTAATAAACACCACATGAGAGGGATTAACAGAAAACAACTTCATGGAGATGAGTGATTCTGAACCAGTGCCAGATGATGAGGAAGATGATGTAGAATTAAACAGTGCCCGAAAACAAATTCACATGCAGCAGTCTGACAGAAGGCTTCTGATTATTCAAGATTGCTGTTGACTTCTTTTATAATATGGCCCCTTCTATGATACCAGCACTGAAACTAAAGCAAACAATGGTAGGATTGATACTATACAGATAAACATTTTTTACAGAAATGAAAAAGCAAAGAAGTCAGAAATTATGACGTAATCTGTAAAGTTACATACAGTATGCCTGCGTCTCCTGCCTCCCCTTCTACCTCCTTCACTCTTCTGCGTCTGTCACCCCTGAGACAGCAAGACCAACCTCTCCTCCTCCTCCTCAGCCTACTCAATGTGAAGATGATGAGTTATGAAGACATTTATGATGATCCACTTCCTCTTAATAAATAGTAAATATATTTTCTCTTCTTTGTGATTTATTTAATAACATTTTCTTTTTTTGTAATCAGAAGAGAGCTGGAGTAATTAACATTTTCTTTAGCTTTAGGAATACAGTATATAACATATACAACATACAAAATAAGTGTTAACTGACTTTATGTTGTTGGTAAGGCTTCTGCTCGTAAGTAGGCTATTAGTAGTTAAGTTGTTCAGGAGTCAAAAGTGATATGTGGGCCAGGCATGGTGACTGACACTTGTAATCCCAGCACTTTGGGAGACTGAGGTGGGAAGATTGCTTGAGCCCAGGAGTTCAAGACAATTTGGACAATATGGCAAGACCTCATGTCTACTAAAAATTTATCCAGACATAGTGGCATGTACTTGTGACTGTAATGTCAGCTACTTGGGAGGCTGAGGTGGGAGGATCACTTGAGCCCAGGAGATGAAGGCTACAGTGAGCAGTGATCACACCACTGCTCTCCAACCTGGGTAACAGAGCAAGATTCTGTCTCAGTGAATGAATGAATGAATGTTATATGTGAATTTTCTCCTCTGTGGGGGGGTTGGTGCCACAACCACCATGTTGTTTGAGAGTCAATCAAACAATAAAGAACAATTTTATGTTTATGGGATTTTTGACTAATTAATACAATACATGATAACCATTTAAAAGTCACAATGAAGTGAAAATTCAATCTGTAAAATTTAAGTATACTAGGTTTTCTTTGGTTTGTTTTGGTTTTTTAAAGACTATGAACAGTTTTTAGGTTCACAGCAAAATTCAGAGGAAGATACGGAGATTTTCCACATTCCCTCTGCCCCTATGTATCATAGCCATTCCCATAGTATACCAAGTTTTAGGTGAAATAATAACTTGATTCTTAGTTTTCTTCTAATACAGTATTGAAACTGTTTTTCAGATTCTTAGTCTTTCTCAGCTATTTTAAATGTGATTTACTAATACTTGGTTTGTAAATAAAAACAATGAATCTTTTATGTGTGGCTTTAAAATATGTATTGTGAATTACTTTGTAAAACTGGTAAGCAAACTACATTTCTTTATGAGGTTCTGAGTTGTATTTTTTTAAAAATATAATTGTATGTTTGTCTTCTGTATATGAGATTTATTGTTTTATCTGGGTTTTTTAATCTTTCATGGTATTTTCCTCTGTAGTTTCATCTGCTTGATAAAAGCCAGCATCCAAGATCCAAGTTAGTTTTTGTTGAATATACTTTGTATTCTTTCTATATTCTTTTTTGTTATTGTTAGCTACTGAAAATGACACCTTTAAAAAATGTGTTTAGGTCTGCATGAATTTGATTCCTTGAAGGATCCTGAAGTAAATGAATTTCGAAGAAAAATGCGCAAATTCAGCGAGGAAAAGATCCTGTCACTTGTGGGATTGTCTTGGATGGACTGGCTAAAACAAACATATCCACCGGAGCATGAACCATCCATCCCTGAAAACTTAGAAGATAAACTGTATGGGGGAAAGCTCATTGTAGCTATTCATTTTGAAAACTGCCAGGTAGGATTATGTTTTTTTAAGAAATATTTTGTAATACATTTCTCATTTTTACCTGAATACAGCTCCATTTTTAGAAGTGTCTCTCACTTACCTAGCAAACACTATTAGAAAGAACAATTTTAGATTTCAGATGGAAATGTATTTAGGATTATGTATAATAGTCTAAAGTGATATTCTTTGCACGTATCTCTTTTGATGCAGTAGAATGGTGACTTAGAATGGGATTGGCAAACTGGACTGTTTAATTGGTTTTTATAGTTTTAAAGGGATGTTAAAAAAAGAAAAAATCCTCAAAGATTTGTAAAGGGATGTTTAAAAGAAGAAGAAGAAAAAAAAAGAATATGCAGCAGAGACCACTGTGTTGTATGTTGTTTGCCAAACCTGGTCCTTGACAGAAAAAGTTTGCCAACCGCTGGTCTAGATAGTGTTCCCTATTGGAAATATATTTTTTTCATGTCATTTTTTCCCCCCGTCTGTAGAATGAAAACCCTAATCAGAATGGTCTCTTTGTTTCCATATTCTTAAATTTGCATTCTATGACTATGTGAATTAATTAATGATATGGAAGTAGGCATTATAATAGAGTTCATATACAGCCCATCCATTTCTGAATATTCAGAGCAATTATACAACCTAGATGATGCTACTACTTTTGTATCAAGTATAGTCATTCTAGCATCTAGGGTCTGGCATTAGATTAAGGTAGAAACTCAGGGATTTTTTTTTTTTGATGGAGTCTCGCTCTATTGCCCAGGCTGGAGTGCAGTGGCGTGATCTTGGCTCCCTGCAACCTCCACCCCCCAGGCCCAAGTGATTCTCTTGCTGCAGCCTCCTGAGTAGCTGGGATTATAGGCTCCTGCCACCACACCTGGCTAATTTTTGTATTTTTAGTAGAAATGGGGTTTCACCATGTTGGCCAGGCTGGTCTCGAACTTCTGACCTCAGATGATCCACCCGCCTCGGCCTCCCAAAGTGCTGGGATTACAAGCATGAGCCACTATGCCCAGCTGGATGTTTTGTTTTGTTCTTGAATTACTGTGATAACCATAGCAATGACAACAACCAATTATGCAGGGTAAGTCGTTATTCTGTGTTGAGCACTTACCCTGCATAATTCCTGGTATGGTATATTTTTCATATATTCTCCAGTTCCCACACCAACCTTACAAAATGTTGTTGTCTTTCTCCTATTTACAGTGAAGAGACTGAAAGGAAGAGAAGTTTAGTGTTTTGCGCCAGTCCTCATAGCTAGTCAGTGGTAGAGCCAGGATTTCATCCAGGTGTCTCTCTCTGGTTTTACCCAGGTTTGCCTTCTTTTAGCCAACATGTTAATAAGTATTTGTTAGGACAGATGTGAAAAAAAGATTCTACCTTCAGGCATTTTCTCTAAACAAGTAAGTTTATCTAGGGAAAAATGCCATTCATCATTCAATCCTGAGATACGTTGAGTCTGAAGTTCAATTTAAGTCAAGATTTGAGTATCATTAAAATGTCAAGGTCAAATTTACAATATTGTTTAAGGAATTCTGCGTGGTCAAGAGAGGTAGAATAGGGGAATTTATTGATGAAAGGTGATGAGAATTCAACTTGAGAACACTGGCTTGGCCAGGTGAGGTGGCGCACAGCCACTTTGGGAAGCTGAACAGGGAGGATCTCTTGAACCCAGGAGTTGCCAGGTTGGGCAACATGGTGAAACCCCATCTGTACAAAAATTACCTGGGCATGGTGGTGCACATCTGTAGTCCCAGCTACCCAGGAGGATGAGGTGGGAGGATTGCTTGATCCCAGAAGGCGGAGGTTGCAGCGAGCCCAGATCGCGCCACTGTACTCCACCTTGGGCGACAGAGTGATACCCTGTCTCAAAAAAAAAAAAAGGTACAATATTTCATGAAGTCATGGAAAGTGATATTGAACAACTGCTTGAAATACGGGAAAACCATTAAGATATAAGGTCATTGGTGTCTTATTGGGAGGTGAGGTTGAGGAGGAAGGAGGAGGCATGAGACCTCTCAAAATGATTCCTAGCATCCTAGCCTGTGTTCTTTGATGTATGTGGCACTGTCTTAGTCCGTTTGGGCTGCTGTAACAGAATACCATAGACTGGGTGGCTTATAAACAACAGAAATTTATTTCTCACAATTCTAGGGTTTTTTGTTTGTTTGTTTTGTTCTGTTTTGTTTTGAGACAGAGTCTCGCTTTGTCGTCCAGGCTGCATTGCAGTAGCGTGATCTAGGCTCACTACAACTGCCTCTTTTCAGGTTCAAGGGATTCCCCTGACTCAGCTTCCTGAGTAACTGGGACTATAGACAGGCGCCACCACGCCCTGCTAATTTTTTGTATTTTTAGTAGAGGTGGGATTTCACTGTGTTCGCCAGGTTGGTCTTCAACTCCTGAGCTCAAGTGATCCATCTGCCTTGGCCTCCCAAGGTGCTGGGATCACAGGTGTGAGCCACTGCACCTGGCCTGTTTCTCACAGTTCTGGAAGCTGGGAAGTTCAAGATCAAGGCACCAGTTCATTCCGTGTCTTACGAGGATGGCTTCCTGGTGCATACGTAACTATCTTCTTGCTATGTCCTTACATAGCAGAAGAGGAGAGGAAGCTCTCTGGGGTTTATTTTATTTTATTTATTTAATTTTTTAAAATTTTATTTTTAATTTAATTTAATTTTTATTTTTATTTTACTTTATTTTTATTTTTTGAGATGGAGTCTCGCTTTGTCACCAGGCTAAAGTACAGTGACACGATCTTGGCTCACTGCAACCTCCAACTCCCTGGTTCAAGCGATTCTCCTGCCTCAGCCTCCTGAGTAGCTGGCACTACAGGCAGGGACCACTGCGCCCAGCTAATTTTTTGTATTTTTAGTAAAGGCAGGGTTTCACTGTGTTTGCCAGGCTGGTCTTGAGCTCCTGAGCTTAAGTGATCTGCCCGCCTCGGCCTCCCAAGGTGCTGGGATTACAGGTGTGATCCACTGCACCTGGCCTGTTTCTCAGAATTCTGAAATCTGGGAAGTCCAAGATCAAGGCACCAGTTCATTATGAGGGATGGCTTCCTGGTCCATATATAACTGTCTTCTTGCTATGTCATTACATGGCAGAAAAGGAGACAAAGCTCTCTGGGTTCTTTTTTTATGTATTTTATTTTATTTTATTTTATTTATTTATTTATTTTTTTGAGTCAGAGTCTCACTCTGTCGACAGGCTGGAGTGCAGTGACACAATCTCAGCTCACTGCAACCTCCGACTCCCTGGTTCAGGCGATTCTCCTGCCTCAGCCTCTCAAGTAGCTGGGACTACAGGCGTGCACCACCATGCCCAGCTAATTTTTGTATTTTTAGTAGAGACGGGGTTTCACCATGTTGGCCAGGCTGGTCATGATCCGCCCACCTGACCTCGTGATCCGCCCACCTTGGCCTCCCAAAGTGCTGGGATTACAGGTGTGAGCCACCGTGCGTGGCCTCTGCGGTTTCTTTTATAAGGGCACTAATCCCATTCATGAGGACTCTGCCCTCATGACCTAATCACATCCCAAAGTTTTCACTTCCAAATATCATCACATTAGAGATTAGGTTTCTACATATGAATCCACCAGGGGAGACACAAACATTCAGTCTATGGCAGGCACCAACTCATAGAAAACACAGAATAATAAGTAAAATACTGGGAAAAATAGATGTGAAATACTTAGTAAGTTTAGGTTTTAAAAGTTTGAATTTAAAAGTTTAAATTCAGGGGGGTGATTTATTTAAATTAAATTAGTAGAAAATATTATGGAATTGATGTCAGGTCAGTATAGAGAATAGCAATGAGTTAGTTGTTCAGAGTAGCAGTTGGTTGCTTTGGGAGATAGCTTCTTATATCGTTAGTATATAAGATATATACTTATATACTATAAGTATGTAATTTTCCATAAATGGAAAATTACGTTGCTGGATTATGAGAGGATTCAGGTGTTGTCTGTACCACTCAGTCTTATAATGAACAGATCTGGTAATGCTATATCAATTCCAAACTATATCTTCATTTTTCATTGATTAGAATTTCTATATGTTTCTATTTACATGTTTCTAAAATTGGACACAATTGCTAATTTATGGTTTAATTAGTATAAAGTATGGCTCTCTTCTTACCAGTGAGAAATGTGTAAGTTTTAAAATATATATATACAAAATATAGCTACAGGTTATGTGCATTTTTAAAGAAAGTATGTGGCCGGGCGCGGTGGCTCACGCCTGTAATCCCAGCCCTTTGGGAGGCTTAGGCAGCAGATCACGAAGTCAGGAGTTTGAGACCAGTCTTGCCAACATGGTGAAACCCTGTCTCTACTAAAGATACAAAAAATTAGCTGGGTGTGGTGGCACACGCCTGTAATCCCAGCTCCTCGGGAAGCTGAGACAGGAGAATTGCTTGAACCTGGGAGACAGAGGTTGCAGTGAGCCAAGATCACGCCGTTCCACTCCAGCCTAGGGGACAGTGCGAGACTCCATCTCAGAAAAAAAAAAAAAAAGGAAGCTAAGATGTTCATTGGAAAATGCCTAATGGTAACCGTTAGTTAAATATTAATCTTACCTTTGGAAGCTGTGTGCTATGAATGCAGTAAGATGACTTTCAGATTATTAGAAAACTTTATCTTTCAGTAAACTTGTCTACATTCTAAATATGCATCCATATAAAATTTGTTAAGGATGTACCTATGTAAATATTATGTACATTTGTACATATTATTACGTAATGACTGTAATAGTGATTTTTCAGCATAAATATAACATTTACTGCTTTTTTCCCCATCTCTCTCCCCCTTTAGGATGTGTTTAGCTTTCAAGTATCTCCTAATATGAATCCTATCAAAGTAAATGAATTGGCAATCCAAAAACGTTTGACTATTCATGGGAAGGAAGATGAAGTTAGCCCCTATGATTATGTGTTGCAAGTCAGTGGGAGAGTAGAATATGTTTTTGGTGATCATCCACTAATTCAGTTCCAGGTATGTATATTAACTATATTAATTATATTTATCAGAAAAGTCTATGAGTATATACATATATTTTTATTTCTGATTTTAAAAATGTGTTCCCATAGTGGAACATTTGGAATATACAGAAAATTATACAATATTAAATAGTATATATTTATAATAGTACTTACCTCTGAAATAATCATTGTTACAATTTTGGCATGTTTTTGTCTCTTTTGCAGTTATGTATGTATTTTAGCATAATGATTGTACACACGAATATGTGTATGTATGTATTTGTATTCTGCTTGGCTTTTTTTGTTGTTGTTTTTTTGAGACAGAGTGTTGCTCTGTCGCCTAGGCTGGAGTGCAGTGGCATGCAGTCTTGGCTCAGTGCAACCTCCATCTCCCAGATTCAAGCAATTCTCGTGCCTCAGCCACCCGAGTAGCTGGGATTACAGGTGTGCGCCACCATGCCCAGCTT
>NW_012118043.1:8071795-8078140 GCF_000951035.1 Colobus angolensis palliatus
CTTTTTGTATTTTTAGTAGAGATGGGGTTTCACCATCTTGGCCAAGCTGGTCTCAAATTCCTGGCCTCAAGTGATCCGCCCACCTTGCTTGGCCTTTCCAAGTGCTGAGATTACAGGCGTGAGCCACCGTGCCCGGCTCATTCGGCTGTTTTGATTGTTTCAATTTGTCTTATAATTATTGTCTTACATTGTTATGAATTTTTAACACTGTTATAGCTGCTTTCTATTTCATCATATGGTATAAATGTGAAATATTCTGGAGGAGGTAAAGTATTTAAAAATTGATTAAATGGTCATCCATTGAATTGTATAAAAACTTATTTGTGATTATCCATTAGCTAAGTAAAGGAAAACTTTTCAATTCCAGTCTGAAATATTTATGCGTGGAATTTCCCTTGCCCCTTTTTTGTTACTTCCATGTATGGCAAGAATTTTGCAAGCATTAGGTTTGACCATTCTCAAAAGCCTTTCTTAATCATTCATATATTTGTTTATTTTCATTTAATTAAGAATTCTTTGAGAATATGCTTCTGTACAGCACTGAATTGCCCCAGATTATTTTTGGAGTAAAGTTGAGTTTAAATATGCTATGTGCAGTGTAGCACCCCTCCCACTATAAGGTCTACTGTTTAACGACTAGGTCCTTGGCTTTGCCTTCAAATAACTTGGAGATGTTTTTGTTGAAATACCTTAGAGACTAAAAAATAGTCATCATGTAAGGAATATTATTATAAGTGCCCAGTTAGAGGTTAGTAGTTACAGAATTTTAGGAAAATCTTGTTATTTTGTGATATTATTATTGTTGTTGTTTAAACAAGAGAGATATAGGCATGCCAATTATAAAGTGATGTGTGTTTGAGAATATGGAGCTGCAGTTTATTAGCAGGTAACATGGTGTTACGCCTCTTCTTAGGTTTCTGGTGTGGCCCTTAATTTTTGTGATTTAGTACATGTGAGGTCTAGGAGCAGTTATAACTTAGTGCACAGCTTTGGGAGTTGTGGTATTCCGATAGTAAGCTATTGATGTCTAGCCCATAAGAAGAAACAAGATGAAAAGTGCTTGGTGGGCAACCTAGAAGTACTGACTTTTCTTCATGTTCTTCCATCATTCAAGTAGATTCCTGCTTCTTTAATTTAACGTTTCTTTTTACCTTAAGAGGTGTAAAGGAGAATGTGTATTTTACCAGCATTATCCTTTATTATTATAAAGAAAAACAGAAGCATGTATGTGTTTTTGTGCAGGGTTAGACAGGAGATACCCTGTACAAAAGAGAGACAGAGAGAAAGAATATACACTGTAGGCAAAGGAATGTGAGAGAAATGGATCTTTCTTTTCTTTTCTTTTCTTTTTTTGAGATGGAGTCTTGTTCTGTCGCCCAGGCTGGAGCGCAGTGGCGCGATCTTGGCTCACTGCAAGCTCTGCCTCCTGGGTTCACACCATTCTCCTGCTTCAGCCTCCCGAGTAGCTGGGATTACAAGCAGCGGCTGCCACCACGCCCAGCTAATTTTTTTGTATCTTTTAGTGGAGACGGGGTTTCACTGTGTTAGCCAGGATAGTCCTGATCTCCTGACCACGTGATCTGCCTGCCTCGGCCTCCCAAAGTGCTGGGATTATAGGTGTGAGCCACCGCACCTGGCCAAAAAGGATCTTTCATAGTGAAAAGTTTTTGGATGAATATATTTATCATAATATCATATATAACTTCTGAGAGACATTCTGGAAAGTTTTTTCTTTGATAAAAATGTATTTTTAATGGTTCTGAATTGAATTACAATACATTGAATCACACTCTAGATCTGTAGAGGACATTCATTCTTCTGAGGAATACGTTGGATTCCTATGAACTTTGTTAGGAATCTTTGGTAATATGAATAATCACCCCTTTTCTTATATGCCTCTGGAGAGTCATTCTGGTTTTGTGGAAATAAAGTGGAACATCAAACTGGGATGATTGGTAGGTTTTTGCTGGGAAGATAGCTGGTAATACTTGCCTAGAACTCTGTGATGGAAAGGGGCCGTCTCAGGGATCCATAGAAAGTGTGAATCTGCCACATGCGAACCACACATTCAGCTTTTCTAGCAAAGCTGAAAGTATGGCTGAAGTATGACTTTAGTGTTAGACAAGTGGGTTTAAATCTAGGTTTTACAGATACTAGGTGTGTAACTTAACCCTTCTGAGTTTCATTTCTTTAATATGTTAAGTGAGTGTAATGAGATTAGCTGTAACGTACAATAATTGTCTAACTCAGTTCTTTAGGTACTTAGGTGTTCAGTTAATGATAGCTGTTTTTTTGTATGGTGATTTTAAATTCTCATATTCTTAGGCTGGGCTTGGTGGCTCACACCTGTAATCCTAGAACTTTGGGAGGCCAAGGTAGGCAGATCACTTCAGCTCAGGAGTTCAATACCAGCCTGGGTAACATGGCAAAACCCCATCTCTACAAAAAATATAAAAATTAGCTGGGCATGGTGGTGTTGGTGTGTGCCTGTAGTCCCAGGTACTCCGGAGGCTGCGGTGGGAGGATCACTTTAGCCCAGGAGGTCGAGGCTGCGGTGAGCTTTGATCCTGTCACTGCACTCCAGCCTGGGCAACATAGACCCTGTCTCAAAAAAAAAAAAAATTTTTTTTATATTCTTGATATTCAGCTGTGGTTTAAGACATACTTTCACAGTGCATTTGATATAGTGTTGTTCAGCTTCATTTTATTCTATTGATTTAGGTGTCGGCTTGAAAATCAATACCTTCCTCTTTCTTGCCCCTATAGTATATCCGAAACTGTGTAATGAACAGGACCCTGCCCCATTTTATACTTGTGGAATGCTGCAAGATCAAGAAAATGTATGAACAGGAAATGATTGCCATAGAGGCTGCCATAAATCGGAATTCATCTAACCTTCCTCTTCCATTACCACCAAAGAAAACGCGAATTATTTCTGTAAGTTTTATTTCTGAACCTTTAGTAACCCCAAAAGGTATGTGATTGTGTTAGTTTACATAAGTTTCACACATATTTCCTTTGCTCACTTCTCCTTCTGTGAAAACCAATGCATATTTGCCAAAAATTGATCACCATTTATTTAAAAATCATCTTTCTAGATACTATTATTTTTACTCAAGCTACAATTAAATGTAAATATGCTGTTTATACTTTTGGTGTTTCTTTTTGATGAAGAAAAATGTCATCAAATTAGAGATTTTGATTTAAATATAGGACTTCAATGAGTAATTGGAGACATTCTAATAGAAAAGTTAGATGTGCAGACATAATTGAATTAACCAGTATATTTCATTTTCTATCAGCTTAACCATGGTAGTGTTTTTGGTATAATTTGTCTGCCTTCTTAATACCGAATTCTTTTAGTACTAAACATTTATGAAGGGCACTATTATTTTTCAGAATGTAATATATTTGTATAAAGCAAATGTTAAGTTTGTCTTTATTTGAACAGTTAACACTTAGTTACTCAGTCATCACAAATTGTATATTGAACTGCTCCTTGATAATGTTATTTCTATATTAATATAAATGGTCAACTCAATTTATAAAAAGCTTTTATTATTATTTGTTAATGCTTTTTAATTTAGTGATATCTCTTAGTATTAGTGGAATGCTGCCTATGTTTTGCCATGAAAGCCAAGTGCTAGGGGTTATAATGCTTAATTTAGTGTGTGTGACTTTTAGTTGTTAGTTTAGAGCTCTATTTTCATAGTTTTGCCAATAGACATTAGAACTGATGACAATTACATTGCTAGCATAGAATATTCATTTCTTTCATTAAAATAATTTGTATTTGTTTTATTCTTTTACAGCATGTTTGGGAAAATAACAGCCCTTTCCAAATTGTCTTGGTTAAGGGAAATAAACTTAACACAGAGGAAACTGTAAAAGTAAGTACTCACTAAGATTTGAATTTACCATCTGCTCCAGTGTTTGAATAACTCACTGATATGCTCAGTAATGTCACATTGGAGATTGAATTTTACCCATATTGGTCAATTACATGATATAGAATATGGTAATTTATTATAAGACTATTGAGAATTTTTGTTTAAAATTTGAAAATTTCCTTTTAAAATTCAAAGACTTTTGAATCATTAGAGATCTACTGGAAAGATTGACATTATTTTTCCAGTATATATTACGTATTTCTTCTGTGTATTATACATCTATAGTTTCTTCTGTGTATTATACAGAAGAAATATGTAATATAGATGGGTGAGACTGTGAAGAAAGTTAAGAGAAATAATTCAAAGGTACAAAGATAGAGTTATCTTGGTTGAATGATTCTAGAGAGCTAATGTACAACCTGAAGGCTATAGTTAATAATATTTTATACAGGAAATTTGCTAGGAGAGTAGATTTTAGGTACTCTTACCACTCCTCACTCAAAAAAACAAAGGTAACTGTATGTGATGATGGATATGTTAAATTTCAGCAAGTGAAATTTAAGCCAAAACTATAGATCTTATGTTTTTATGCAAGCTTACTCTCCTCTCTCAGCCTTGCCTAGAGCTGCACTGAACCCCTCTTTCAGTCTTTTTTTTTTCCTTTCCTTTTAAACTTGCTGAGCACAGAGAACATGTAATGCCATTTCCTGGAAGAAAGTAGATTACTACGTTATGGACCACAAGTTGTTAACACGTGGAGGTTTATTGCTGAGTCCCATACATTTAAATAAAGGCTTAACAAAGCATTTTGTCTCAGAGTATAAAGCATTTATTTTCCCTAATTTGCTGGGTTGGAAATTAAGTGAATAATTTTTGTGATCCAAGAAAAGATTTGGTTTGTTTGAAATGTTTGTTGCTGTGAAGATATATTCAGGAGCGCTTTGCCAAAAATTATCAATATCTTGCTTTTGTACATGGGCATTAAAGATTTTGGGGGAGAGTAGAAGGTTGGTTACCACCTTTGGTGTTAGACAAGTGAGTGAGGCTGTGAAAAAAGTTGAGAGAAATAATTCAAAGGTACAAAGAGTTATCTTGGTTGAATAATTCTGGAGATCTAATATACAACATGAAGACTATAGTTAATAATGTTGTATACAGGAAATTTGCTAGGAAAGTAGATTTTAGGTACTCTTACCACTCCTCAAAAAAGAAAGGTAACTGTGTGTGATAATGGATATGTTAATTTACTTGACCATGTAGCAAGCAGTTTATTCTATATTAAACCATCATGTTGTACACCTTAAATATTTGCAGTCTTAGAAGAAGATTCTTTGAGTAGCTATTGTTAAAATAAAGGCTTTGCTTTTATATCCTCTGCTAGATTTTTCTTTTTCTTTTTTTTTTTTGAGATGGAGTCTCACTCTGTTGCCCAGGCTAGAGTATAGTGGCACGATCTCGGCTCACTGCAACCTCTGCCTCCCGGGTTCAAGCGATTCTTCTGCCTTAGCCTCCCTAGTAGCTGGGACTACAGGTGCATGCCACCACACCTGGCTAATTTTTGTATTTTTAGTAAGGACAGGGTTTCACCATATTGGCCAGGCTGGTCTCGAACTCCTAACCTCGTGATCTGCCTGCCGTGGCCTCCCAAAGTGCTGGGATTGCAAGTGTGAACCACTGCGCCTGGCCTAGATTTTTCTTTTTAATGAGTGTGTTTATGACCAATTAACCTCTGTTTTCTGTTTTAGTGGTAATCCTGTTTTTGTCTTTTAATTTAAATTTTTCAATTGCAAAAGTATAACATGAATAATTGTTGCAGTAAATGAAAAAATGCAAATAGGCTGGGCATGGTAGCTCACACCTGTAACCCTAGCACTTTGGGAGGCCTAGGCAGGCAGATCACTTGAGTCCAGGAGTTCGAGACCAGCCTGGGCAACATGGCGAAACCCCATCTCTACAAAAAATACAAAACTTAGCTGCGTGTGGTAGCACATGTCTGTAGTCCCAGCTATGAGGAAGGCTGAGGTGGGAGGATCGCTGGAGCCTGGGAGGTCGAGGCTGCCCTGAGCTGAGATTGTGCCACTGCATTCCACCCTGGTGACAGAGTGAGACCCAATCTCCCCCCAAAAAAAGAAAGGAAAAGAAAAAGTGCAAACATGATTAAGAAGAAAGGTACTGGTCTCTCCTTACCATCATAAGGGATTCAAAGTTAACAAACCTTTTGAATGTCCTCCAGGTTTATAAAAATATTTATAAACATACGATATGGGAATTAAAGGGGTTTTGGTTGTGTGTATTTCTGTGATTTGTCAAATGGTTTGTTTGTTAACAAAGGGATGATACTATATATATTGTTGTATAACTTGATTTATTCACTTTATAATACATGTTGGACAATCCTCTGGATTAGTAAATAGTAGATTTCCTTGAGGATTTTATTCTTTTTTTTTTTTTTTTT
>NW_012118043.1:8078190-8080231 GCF_000951035.1 Colobus angolensis palliatus
TGACCTCATCAAGTTGACATGTAAAATTAACCATTATAGTAGACTTTTTTCTTTTCTTCTTTTTTTTTTGCCAAGACAGAGTCTCACTCTGTCACTCAGGCTGGAGTGCAGTGGCACAATCTTGGCTCACTGCAACCTCCGCCTCCCGGGTTCAAGTGATTCTCATGCCTCAGCGTGCGGAGTAGCTGGGATTATAGGTGCCTGCCACCACACCCAGCTAATTTTTGTATTTTTAGTAGAGATGGGGTTTCACTGTGGTCTCGATCTCCTGACCTCGTGATCCACCCGCCTCGGCCTCCCAAAGTGCTGGGATTACAGGTGTGAGCCACCGCGCCTGGCATTTTATTCTTTTTTTTTTTTTAATTATTTATTTAGAGACAGGGTATTTGTCACCCTCACTAGTGCAGTGGCATGATCATAGCTCACTGTAACCTTCAACTCCTGGGCTCAAACGATCCTCCTACCTCAGCTTCCCAAGTAGCTAGGACTACAGGTATACGCCATCACTTCCAGCTAATTTTTATTTTTATTTCTACTTTTATAGAGATATGGTCTTGCTATGTTGCTAGTGCTGGTCTTCAACTCCTGGCCTCAAGCAATCCTCCTGCTTTGGTCTCTCAAAGCACTGGAATTACAGGCACAAGCCACCATGCCAGACCAGGATTTAATTTTTAAAGGCAAAAATCACATGGAGTCAAATCTACCCACCAGTCATATGGAATATTATATATATATGGTTTTGTTTAGTAATTTATATGTATAGAATCTACATAGTAACAAATGGGAATTTCTACTTGTTCTTCCAATTTCCAGGTTATCGTATTTGTCTTCTGTAGATAATTGATCAGTTCTTTAATTTTTTTATGGTTGGTATTTCTCTGCAGCCCTTTATTTAATTTCTTCCTAAAAAATATCCAAGATAAATATCTTCATGCTTTATTTTTTCTCAAGCATTATGCGTTACTCCTTTGTCAGTGGTCAGAAACCTAATAAAGTCATTGACATTTTATGTCCATGTGTTTTGCCACTTCTATCAGGTATCAAGCTTGATTGATTCTATTGTTTGCAGTTGTTATGTTCATGGAGAGGATTAATGGGCTTAATGACAGGTAGTATTTAATGTATGTACCTCATCCCACCGTACCTAGCACTATAGTTCTCTTTTTCTTTCTTCTCCCCAGCAGGATTATATAGTTGAATTTGAGTATGTTAAATGTAATTATGACATGATTTTCCTTTAGATATATCTTGCTACACAGGTTAGGAGCTCCAGTAGAATGTTAAAGCAAAATCTGAAAAAAGGTGGCAGCTTTACATCTTTCTTTCCAAACTTTTTTCTTTCCTTTTTGCACTGGCTCAGACTCCCAGTACAATTTTAAATAGAAGTGATGAGGGCAAATGGGTTACTCAGGGTTCTCCAGAGAAACAGAGCCAATAGGATACAATATGTGTATCTATATCTATATTATCACATATAAATAAGCAAAAAATATAGAAGATTTGTTATAAGAAATTGACTTACATGATTATGGAGGTGGGCAACTGGAGACCCAAGAGAGCCAGTGGTTGAGTTCCAGTCTGAATCTGAAAGCCTGAGAACCAGGAATGCCAGTGGGTGTAGTTCCCATCTGAAGGCTGGTAGGCTTGACACCAGGAAGAGCCAGTGTTTCATTTAAGAGTCCCTAGGCAGGAAAAAAAGCCAATGTCCCAGTTACAAGGCAGTCAAGCAGGAAGAATTCTGTCTTACTTGGGGAGGGTCAGTCTTTGTTTTCTTCAAGTATTTAGCCAGTTGAATGAGGCTAGCCTACATCAGGGAGGGCAATCAGCTTTACCCAGTCTACTGATTACAATGTTAATCACATCCAAAATCACCCAGAATGATGTTTAACCAAATATCTCATTAGTAACACCCAGAAAAATGTTTGACCAAATATCAGGGCACCCTGTGACCTCATCAAGTTGACATGTAAAATTAACCATTATAGTAGACTTTTTTCTTTTCTTCTTTTTTTTTTGCCAAGACAGAGTCTCACTCTGTCAC
>NW_012118043.1:8084466-8101942 GCF_000951035.1 Colobus angolensis palliatus
CCCCTGGCTAATTTTTTTATTTTTTTTTTAGTAGAAACGGGGTTTCACCGTGTTAGCCAAGATGGTCTTGATCTCCTGACCTCGTGATCCACCCGCCTCAGCCTCCCAAAGTGCTGGGATTACAGGCATGAGCCACCTCACCTGGCATCCATTGGTTTTCAAAAGTTGAAAGCAGTCTTACTTTTCTGAAATAATGTTCACTCGGTCAAGATGTGTTAGCCTTTTTATACATTATTAAATTTGAGTTATTAATATTTTGTTATGGATTTTATTGTCTCTGCTCATAAGGAAAATTGAGGAACATTGATGTGTTGTTGACTTGTAATGTCTTTCTTTGATTTTGGTATTAGAATAATGTCGGTGTTATTTAATGAGTTGAGAAGCCTTCCTCTGCTCTGTTTTCTGAACAAGTTTACGTGGGACTGATATTATTTATTCCTTAAATATTTGATAGAACTTACTCCATGCCATCTGAGCCTTAAGTTTCCTTTTTTTTTTTTTTGAGACGGAGTCCCGCTCTATTGCCCAGCCTGGAGTGCAATGGCCAGATCTCAGCTCACTGCAAGCTCCGCCTCCCGGGTTTACACCATTCTCCTGCCTCAGCCTCCCGAGTAGCTGGGACTACAGGCACCTGCCACCTCGCCCGGCTAGTTTTTTTTTCTTTGTATTTTTTTAGTAGAGACGGGGTTCTACCGTATTAGCCAGGATGGTCTCGATCTCCTGACCTCATGATCCACCTGTCTCGGCCTCCCAAAGTGCTGGGATTACAGGCTTGAGCCACCGCACCCGGCCTAAGTTTTCTTTATGGGAAGATTTTTAATTAGAAATTCAATTTACAGCCAGGCGTCGTGGCTCATGCCTGTACTCCCAGAACTTTGGGAGACTGAGGTGGGTGGATCACCTGAGGTCAGGAGTTCGAGATCAACCTGACCAACCTGGTGAAACTGTCTCTACTGAAAATACAAAACTTAGCTGGGCATGGTGACGCATGCCTGTAATCCTAGCTACTTGGGATGCTGAGGCAGGAGAATCGCTTTGAACCTGGAGGCAGAGGTTGCGGTGAGCTGAGGTCACTCCATTGCACTCCAGCCTGGGCAGCAAGAGCGAAACTCCATCTCAAAAAAAAAAAAAAAAAGAAAGAAAGAAATTCAAAAGTTATTTAATGGGTATGGTAGACAGATTTTCTGTTTCTTTTGTGTCAATTTTGGTAATTTTTGTCTTTCAGAGAATTTGTTTTGTTTTTGTTGTCTGGCATGAAGTTCATAGTAGTCCCTTATATTAGTTTTCTGTTGCTGGATAACAAAATACCATGAACATAAAACAACATTTACTTACTAGCTCAGCAATCTAGGTGTAGTTTGGCTACACTCCTTTTTGAAAGCTCTGAAAGAATCTGTTTCTGAACTGATTCAAGTTGTTGGCCCAGTTCTGTTCCAGTTCTGATTCAGGTTGTTGGCCCGGTTCTGATTGTAGGCCTGAGGTCTCCAATTCCCTGCTGGCTGTTGGCTGGGGTCTTCTCTCTGTAACTAGAGGCAGCTCTCAGATCTTTGCCCTGTGGCCCTAACTTTTATGTCTGGAGAATTTCTCATGCATCAAATTTTCTCATGCTTTGACTCTTTTGTTAGGAAGAGCTGAGTGTCTTTTAAGGGTTCAACAAATAAATCAGGCTCACTGAGGATTATCTACCCTCCTTAAAGCCGACAGTATCATATAGTATAACCTAATCACAGTAGTCTAATCCATCGTATTTGCAGTCTGAGAGATCATACAGGACACATGACTCTGTATGAGGTCTGTAACAGAAATCTCACGTGTTCAGTGTTGACTCACCACTCTGCCTCCCTGGCGCTTGAATGTCTTCCATCTCTGTGGGAGTGCTTGGAATTCTGTAGCATATAGCTTCCTGGTCAGTTTTTCCTCAGCCTTGTAGGGCTTTTTGTTTGTTTTTTGTTTTTGTTTTTTTAAAGACAGAGTCTTGCTCCGTCACCCAGGTTGGAGTGCAGTGGATAAAACACAGCTCACTGCAACCTTGACTTCCTCGGCTCAAGGGACCCTCCTGCCTCAGACTCCTGTGTCTCTGGCACTACGGGCATGCACCATCACACCCAGCTAATTTTTTTTTTTTTTTTACTTTTTATAGAGACGGGATTTCACTGTGTTGTCCAGGTTGACCTCAAACTCCTCCGCTCAAGTGATCTTTGTGCCTCAGCCTCCCAAAGTGCTGGGATTTCAGGCATGAACCACCAAGACTGGCTAGGCTTGTAGTGTTTTCGTCTTCCATGTATACATCTTAATTAATATTCAGCAGAAACCTGAACTCAGTGTTGCCTAAAATCTAGAAGATGGCATTATTTATAGCTGTGTATAGCTCTAGCAGGAAAGGCATCTTCTGACTCTTAGAGACTGTATGAATTGCACCTTTTTTTCTCCTCTTTTTGTTTCTTTTCTCTCTTTTGCGTTGCCCCAGTCTCTGAACAGTATTGTGGCACTAGCAACAGTGGTAGCAGTGACAGTGGCAGGAGCACTGGGGACAGGCAGAGCCTAAGACTCAGAGTTGAATGTCTGCTTCAATTATAGGAGTTGTAGACACCCTCCTAGTGTTTAGCATAGTGTTTAGCATAGTTGCAGGAAGTGTGGGTGAATAAAGCCTCAGCTTTCCAGTTGGGTAACAAGTAAAGTGGAGCCCCAGCCTACTAAAAAATACTTGGAACATTGCAGAGTGAGATAAGCTCAGGAAAGCAACCTCTTAAAGTTATTTGTGTTTATAAGCTTATTTCTGAGCTGTGCTTGTGAGTATCTGCTCTTAACAGTCTACATGCTTTGAGAAGTGAACAGTGGCATATTCCATTACCCAAGTCTCAGACTGGTTAATGTATAGTGCACACATGGGACAGATGCAAATAGCCCTACAAGAAGACTTGAAAACTGAACTGGTATCGGAACTGCAGCTCACAGAAGGCTCATGGAAACTTGAAACTGTTGAACTTAACTATGGTCCCCTAAAACAAAAATATCAACATTCTCCATAGGATATAAACAAGACCCAGTGTCTCATAACATAATAGACAAAATATCTGGAATACAATTCAAAATTAGTTGACACATAAAGAATGAGGAAAATCTGAAGTTGTGTGGACAATGATAGTTCAGTAAGCATCAGTGACAAGATGACACAGATGTTGAAATTATCTTACAAAAACATTAAAGCAGTTATGAAAATGCTATAACAACTAAGGGCAAATACAATAGGAGGGAGTGGAAAGGGAGAAAGTTTCAGCCATTAAATAGAAGATATAAGGAGGAATCAAATGGAAAATTCAGAACTAAAAAATATAATAACTGAAATTTAAAAATACACTGAATGGACCCAATAGCAGAATGGTAATGAGAAAGGAGAGGGTCAGTGAACTTAAAGATTAATCAATACAAATTTTCTAGTTTAAAAGAGTAAAATGGGAGAAAAATTTGATAGAGCCCCGGGAATCTGTGAGAAAATACCAGAAAGTCCAACATTTGTGCAATCTGACTTTGAGAAAAAGAAGAGCAAAAGTACAGTTCAGGAAGACTACTTAAGGAAATAATCACAGGAAACTAGATTATTGGCAAAGTCAGCAAAAGACAGAAACACAAATTCAAGAAGCCCAAGAGAAATACAAGTGCAGACATATCCTGTATCACACGTATCAGTCATACATCATAATTCCCCATAGCCTAGTTATATAGATCGCAGGACTCCTTATCTATTAAAGTGTAAAACCCAAGGAAATTGTATCTTTGATCTTAAACATTAAAAAAAATATTTAGGGAGTATAAATGCAGATTTCTTACATGCATATATTGCATAGTAGTGAAGTCTGGGCTTTTAGTGTATTCATCACCCAAATACTGAACGCTATGCGCAACAGGTAAATTTTCAACCCTCACACCCCAACCCCCTACTCCCCCACTTTCCCTGTATCTTCCTCTTTTTATCTTCTTTCAGTGCCTGGAACACTAAATATTTGTGCAATGAATGAATACATTTTAACATAACTGTCTCTAACATTTTATCCTTAGTTTAAGGTCACACAGTATTCTTCTCATAAGTCAGAACAAAGCTACCTTCTTACAAATTGTGACATAATAAAGAATATATGTTTGGTCTCCGCCCTGACTTTTGGCACAGAGCTCCTTAAGTCCCTTATCATTTCCTGAATGATAGGAGCATCTATTATTCTAATGGTTTGATCTAGTCTCAGTGTCCTGACAAAAGAGCTTTCAAGACCCATGGAATCTGGGTAATGATAGGAGTGTCTTTTTGTATACTGACAAGATGAATGGCAACTTAAAGCTGCTGGATAGTTTCAGGATGGAGCCGGTTGCCAGAGAAACCAACCACGTGAATAGAGGATTGGAACATTCAGCCCCACACCGGGACTTCTGGAATGGGGAGGGAGGATAGAGACCGACTTAACAGTGGCCAGTGACTTAATAACCATACCTACTTAATGGAGCCTCCATAAAAACCCTAAATAATGGGGTTTGCAGGGCTTTTGGGTTAGTGAATATATCCACATGCTGAGAGGATAGTGCAGCCAAATTCCATGGGGACAAGCTCCTGCACTTGGTACCCTTCTGGACCTTGAAGAACATATATATACCTTTTCATTTGGCTATTTATTTCTGTCCTTTGTAATATCCTTTATAATAAATGGATAAATGTGTTTCCCTGAGTTTTGTGAGCCATTAGAGCAAATTGAACCTGAGGAAGGCTTTTGTGGGAACCCTCGATTGGTCAGAAGTACAAATAATAACCTGGGATTTGCAGTTGTCATCTGAATTGGAAGTCAGTCTTATGGAACTAATGCCATAGCATCTGCATTAAGTCCAGGTAGCGTCAAATTGAATTGTAGGATACTCAATTGGTATCCAGAGAGTTAGATAATTGGTTGTTGTAGGAAAAACCCTCACATTTGTTGTCTGAAGTGTATGAAGGTAGAAGAGACAGTTTTTCCCTTTTACAAATGATCAAGGCTGGGAAATTCCCAAAACATGAGACTTTCCACCTATTCATGCTACTGATCTTTTTTTGTGTCTAATATCTAAGGGCAAAAATGTAGTGGATTTTGGCCATATTGTGGAACAAGAAGGAAATTAAAATGTTGATGTGAAAAAAATTCATATCTTATTCAACACAGAACATTTTTAATTGGTGAGTATAGGAATGCAGTCTGTGTGTTGGCTTGGCACCTCCCTGCTATAGCACAGTAGCAAGTCCTTTGCATGACAAAGCCTGACTTCTTTTGCTCTCCTAATGTTCTGGGGCTTGTGAAGAAGTGTTTCCATGAAAATTTATTAAAGTTGGATAATAAAACATGTAACTGTATAAAGCATGGTTATTATTTTTTTTTTTAATTTTTGAGACAGGGTCTCACTCTGTCACCCAGGCTGGAGTGCAGTGATGCGTCTCGGCTCACCACAGGCTCCGGCCCCAAAGCTCAAGGGATCCTTCCACCTCAGGCTCCTGAGTAGCTGGGATCATAGGTGCACACCAGCACGCCCGGCTATTTTTTTGTATTTTGAGTAGAGAGGAGATTTTGCCATGTTGCCCAGGCTGGTCTCAAACTCCTGAGCTCAAGTGATCTGCCCACCTCGACCTCCCAAAGTGTTGCTATTACAGGCGTGAACTACTGTGCCAGGCTTTAAAGCATGATTAATTATACTTTAAAATGCTTTACTTCTCAAGATTAAAGAAGACCCAGCTCAAACTTCAGGAAATGGGACAATTTTTATAAAATTTCATGTGATACAAACTTAGAGAATGGATTTTGCTACTGCTTTTTCTGAAAACAAAAACTTTTTATGCTTTTTTTTTTTTAAATGGGAGATTCTAAATTCAGAGAACAAAATTTTTAGCATCATTATAAAGTTGGGTCTTTTTTCCTACTTTTGTTTCTTTTTAACCATTTGTCACCTTTAATAATTTTGGCAAAGTACACAGAGATTTCTCAAGCAGAACTGATCTTAATGACTTGGCCTGAAATAAATCATACTTTGACTATTAAATAATGATACTTATTTTCAACAATTTTTTTTCAGAATGTGCAGGGTCTTTTCTTTTTTTTTTTCAATTGTCACCATGCTCAAGTTAGGTTAATTCTTTACTGTTATTCTTTCCCAGATCACATTCTTTGTTGTAGCTGTTCACAGGTGGTATGGGACTTTTTTTTAGCCCATTATAATTGAGGGTTTTGTTTTTGTTTTTGTTTTGTTTTTTGAGCTTTTATAGCAGCTCATTCCTAATTCTACTTCATTTCCTATACCTGAGTTTTGCCAGAAGTTTTTGGATGCAGTTATAACTAGCATTCTGTTTTGTTTCGTTTTTAAATACTAGCTAACATTTATTGAGCCTTTATTATATGGTGGGTACTTATTTGTCTTTTATTTCTCAATGTCTTTATCACTAGAACATTGAAAAATAATCATTTGTAAAATTCATAATTTTCTGCATAAATTATATTTAAATGCCATATTAAAAAGGTGACAAATTCATGTAAGATTACCGAGAGTAAGAATTGAATACCATTTTAATCCTAATTTTCCTATCTTATAACCTCCCATACAACAGATGCAAAATATATTTTATGTATGTTTTGTTTTATTTGTGATTTACCAAATCTTATTTTACAGATTATTTGAGGTGAGACTACACCCTCTCACACAGTCTTTGTGTGTATTTGTCTCTCTCTCTTACATAGCACATACAGTATACACAGTTTTGACTTAAAAAAAATAGAAGATAGTTAATTGACAGAAAATAAGACAAAAAAACCACCCAGTAGCAAGATTCCTAGTAGGCAGGTATATAATATTAGATCCTGTGTAATTATTTGCTTGATGTGGGCTACATATTTGGCTGTCTGCTTGCCCTACAACTAGTGGACAAGGCAAAGAGAAAACATGATCAGTTATAATATTCAGAATCTCATGAGATAAAACAAACTAGTTATTTATGAGTTTGTAGCATATTTCAATACTGTAAATTGACAGAGATATGTTTAGGGAATCCTTATGAATGAGACACAGTGCGTAATGTAGTGAACACCAACACCTCTGGCAACATCATATTATAGTAGGTAAAATAATGCTTCTCATCTCTCTTATAATGTCTTTCACTAGGTAGACATAAAATATATTGACAGTGTAATCTGGAAAAGGTCATTCTAGAAGAGACCAGATTAATTCAGTCTTAGTACTGTATTCAGTCATTTGATGGTTTATCTTTAATTGAATCATATTTGGACTTCCTAAATAAATAGCATGTTTTTCAGGAAATTCTGTATGTATATTTTTATTCAAAACTGGATTTGGGAATGATTAGGCAGTGGAGTCTTTGTTGTGTTCATTTAAGGTCAAATAAGATCAAAGTGTCTCTCTCTTTCTCTCTCTCAATATATATATATATATATATGCACACATGGATCATCAGCTGAGCTTAGAGTAACATTAAAATCATCTTGGCTGGGTGTGGTGGCTCACACCTATAATCCCAGCACTTTGGGAGGCCAAGGCAAGTGGGTCACCTGAGGTCAGGAGATGGAGACCAGCCTGACCAACATGGTGAAACCCCATCTCTACTAAAAATACAAAAAAATTAGCCGGGCGTGGTGGCAGGCGCATATAGTCCCAGCTACTTGGGAGGCTGAGGCAGGAGAATTGCTTGAACCTGGGAGGCACAGGTTGCAGTGAGCCGAGATCATGCCGTTGCACTCCAGCGTGGGCAACGAGAGCAAAACTCCCTCTAAAAAAAAAAAATTATGGATATGAAGTTTCTAAGCAGAAATCATGTGTGAATAGATGGCACCGCCCTTTCCCCCACTCACCTTTCATGAACATGTGTGGAGTGTTAGTTGCCAATGAAATCACTTTCAGTTTCCCAAAAAGTAGCTTAAACAGGGCTTTAAAAATCTTTTGTAGTTTGCAGACTGATTATCTCTCTGGAGAGTAAATGGTAATAGAAGTTTTGAGCAGTAAAAGGTAAGAAATCTTGTAGTAACAAAATAGTCTTTTCTTTATTTTCTTTCTTTCATTTATTTTCTTTCTTTTTTCTTTCTGAATGAGGCAGGGTCTTGCTCTGTCACCCAGGCTGGAGTGCAGTGGCACAATCTCTGCTCACTGCAACCTATGCTTCTTGGGCTCAGGCGATCCTCCCACATCAGCCTCCCGAGTAGCTGTGAGTACGGGTGCATGCCACCACACCTGACTAATTTTTGTATTTTTTTGTAGAGATGGGCTTTCGCCGTGTTGCCCAGGTTAGTCTTGAACTCCTGTGCTCAAGGGATCTGCCTGCCTTGGCTTCCCAAAGTGCTGGGATTACAGGTGTAAGCCACCTCACCCAGCCTGAAATAGTAATTTTATATTTGAAAACAGTCAGTCATGGTGCTGGCCTGCCTGAAAACATTTGGGATGGAGAAGAAGCAGATGATTAGGTTTATCCAGGATACAGACTTCCAGATGAGTGGGATGCGAGAGAGGCATTTGCAGATAATTTTGGTGAGAGTGAAGGCAGACAAAACTATTAGAGAAGCAGAGAGAAAGAGGTGTTGGTTGTTGAAATAGTGATTTTAGTGATGGCTACAAAGTTTTCCTTTGGGAATGTATTAACAGTAAGTTGGAATGGGGTGGAATCTGAGTGGTGGATTTGGGTGGTTGGAAACTGAGATGTGATAATTAGTGATTTGGAGGTGCTAGGGTGTGGTGAAGGCAAATTCAGGGTGGGATAGTGGGATTCTGTGGCTGAAGGGAAGGAGAGAAGTACCCAGTTGGAGATTTTGAGGCCAAGGAACTCAGAAGTCAGATGGGTTGTTTGCATCAGGCATGTGGACCCTGCATCAACACCTCTTAGTGATTTTCTTCTCACTTAGTCTTCATCAGATTTGGGAAAGCAATTACTGGTATCTTCCTTGTCAGAAACTTGAAAAAGTGTACCACCTTTGCTTGATTCCCAAGTTTTTTTTTTCTAGCCTAGATATTTCTTCGGGTCTCATTTTCTATTTTCACACTGTACATACACATTTCTTCCCCTACCCCCTTTTTTTGGTCAGTGTTTGCAGAGCAGATTGGGAATTTATATGAATTTAGTTTAGATGAATGGAATTTAGTTTAAATGTTGAGTATATAATGTCATACACAATTTTTGGTAATGTGTTTAAAGCTGTGAAATTATTTCTTCAGTCTTGAAAGACTTCTCTGGAGATGATACAGAGCTGATACAGACATTGATGATGGAGCTGTTTCTTCATTGCTCAGGAGAAAATAATTGTTGGATGGTTCTTATAGGCAACTAAACTTTTATTTAGAGAAACAAAGTAACTAGGAATATGAGAAGTGAAGTGTGTCTTAATATGCCTTCACTTATTCCTCCTATTCTATCTAATATTCTATTTTAACTGTGTAAAATACCACACTAGACCGGATACATGGTGGCTCATGCCTTTAATCCCATCACTTTGGGAGCCAAGGTGGGCAGATGGCTTGAGCTCAGGAGTTTGAGACCAGCGTGGCCAACATGATGAAACCCTGTCTTTACTAAAAATACAAAAATTAGCCAGGCATGGTGGTACGCACCTGTAATCCCAGCTACTTGGGAGGCTGAGGTAGGAGGATCACTTGAACCTGGGAGATGGATGTTGCAGTTAGCTGAGATCATGCCACCTCACTGCAGCCTGGGTGACAGAGTGAGACCTCATCTCCAAAAACAAAAACAAAAACAAAAAAAAACTGTGCTAATGTAAATTTCTCATAATTTAGATACTTTGCGTATAGCATATAAGGTAGATATAAAGATTTTCTAAAAGTGCTGTTGTGTAAATCTTTCTTCATAATTTTCTTTAGTTCATAGTCTTTAGAAACAAAATGAAAGTCCCCAGGCTTTTTGACTAATTTCTGGGAACACAGGGAAGTACCATTTGAAGTAGTTCAGAGACATGGACTTAAAGAAAGGTTGCTTAAGGGTGTGACTACTTAATCCTGAAACTGCCTGCTTAAAGAAAGGGAGAAAAACCCAAATGGTTGTTTTAAAAAATAATACCTAATACAAAAATAGGCATATAGACCAATGGAACAGAATAAAGAGCCCAGAAATAAGGTTTGCACGCCTGCGACCATCTGATCTTCAACAAAGTTGACAAAAGCAAGCAGTGGGGAAAAGACTCCCTATTCAATAAGTGGTGCTGGGATAACTGGCAAGCCATATGTAGACGATTGAAGCTGGACCCCTTCCTTACATCATAAACAAAAGACAACTCAAGGTGGATTAAAGACTTAATGTAAATGTACACTTACATTTACTTTAAAACCTCAAACTATAAAAACCCTGGAAGACAACCTAGGCAGCACCATCCTGCACTTAGGAATGGGCAAAAATTTTATGACAAAGACACCAAAAGCAATTGCAACAAAAGCAAAAATTGAGAAGTGGGATCTAACTAAACTTAAGAGCTTCTGTAGAGCCAAAGAACCTATCAACAGAGTAAACAGCCCACAGAATGGGAGAAAATATTTGCAAATTATGCATCTGACAAGGTCTAATAGCCAGCATCTATAAGGAATTTAAACAAATTTATAAGAAAAAAAGATCGTTAAAAGTGGGCAAAGGACATGAACAGACACTTTTCAAAAGAAGACATACATGCAGCCAAGAAGCATATGGAAAAAAGCTCAATGTCACTGATCATTAGAGAAATGCAAATCAAAACCACAGTGAGATACCATCTCACACCAGTCAGAATGGCTATTATTAAAAAGTCAAAAAATAAAGGGATGCTGGTGAGGTTGTGGAGAACACTTACACAGTTGGTGGGAGTGTAAATTAGTTCAACCATTGTAAAAAGCAGTATGGCAATTACTCAAAGAACTAAAAGCAAAACTACCATTTGACTCATCAATCCCATTACTGGGTATATACCCAGAGGAATAGAAATCATTCTACCATAAAGACACATGCATGCGAATGTTCATTGCAGCACTACTCACAATTGCAAAGACATGGAATTAACCTAAATGCCCATCAGTGACAGATTGGATAAAGAAAATGTGGTACATATTCACCATGGAGTACTGTGCAGCCATAAAAAAGAATGAGATCATGTCTTTAGGGAACATGGGTGAAGCTGGAGGCTGTTATCCTTAGCAAACTTATGCAGGAATAGAAAACCAAATGCTGCATGTTCTCACTTACAAGGAAGCTAAATGATGAGAACTTATGAACACAAAGAAGGAAGCAACAGAAAACTGGAGTCTACTTGAGGGTGAAGGGTGGACGTGGGAGAAGAGCAGAAAAGATAACTATTGGGTACTAGGCTTAGTACCTAGATGATGATATAATCTATATAACAAACCCCTGTGACACCAGCTTACCAATGTAACGAACTTTCACATGTACCCCCAAACCTAAAATGAAAGTTTAAAAAAAAAGCAAACAAATTTTGTATTTTCATTCATGGTTTCGTTTAATGAGTTTTGGATTGACTGTGGCCATTTTGCTGTTATGTCTGTATAGGGTCTTACATTTAGACATCCAGCCATTTTATGATACTTTCTGGGATATTTTTAAATATTTAAAGGTAACATTATATAAAATAAAATAAAAAATTACTGATTTTAGTATTTGTCCCCCTTTAATCAAAGGAGACAATAATCACCAATATTCCAGCTATCCACTATAAACTACTACCTTTTTTTTTTGAGACGGAGTCTCACTGTGTCGCCCAGGCTGGAGTGCAGTGGTGCAATCTCGGTTCACTGCAACCTCTGCCTCCCAGGTTCAAGCAATTCTTCTGCCTCAGCCTCCCGAGCAGCTGGGACTACAGGCATGCGCCACCATGCCCAGCTAATTTTTGTATTTTTAGTAGAGACAGAGTTTTACCATGTTGGCCAGGATGGTCTCGATCTCTTGGCCTTATGATCTTGCCCACCTCGGCCTCCCAAAGTGTTGGGATTGCAGGCGTGAGCCACCATGCCCAGCCTATAAACTACTTTTATTTGTATTCTTCACACAGTTTACAAGGTGAACATGGCTCTTTTTTTTTTTTTTTTTTTTGGAGACAGAGTCTTGCTCTGTCGCCCAGGCTGGAATGTAGGGGTACAGTCTTTACTCACTGCAACCTGCTTCCTGGGTTCAAGTGATTCTCCTGCTCAGCCTCTTGAGTAGCTGGGATTACAGGTGCTCTCCACGACACCCAGCTAATTTTTGTATTTTTAGTAGAGATGATGTTCCACCACGTTGGCCAGACTGGTCTTGAACTCTTGACCTCAAGTGATCCACCCGCCTCAGCCTCCCAAAGTGCTGGGATTACAGGCATGAGCCACTGCACCTGGCCGTGCCTTTGATAGTATTTTGCTATAGTATAGTATTTTGATAGTATTTTGTGTTATACTGTTTTTCATTTAAGTTACATCGTAAATCAACTTTTTCTTTGTATACAGCATAGACTTCACAATGAATTGAAAGTAGGAGACAAAGGTGACTGAGTGGCTGCTGGTACCATTGTCACTGTGGTAGAAAGAACATGAGTGATTATGGTTAGTTAGCTTCTAAGGTAGATTTTTGTTTGAGTTTGATTTTAGAGAGACTTGCACAGGTTTATAGCCTGCTGGAGGAAGATTTTTCCAATGCAGAGGAGCAAAGGAGCAACATCTCAGTACTTGGGGAGCTGGAGCAATATGGGACCAGGAGACTTGAATAGAAGGATTACACCTTTTTCTGGAGTTGAAGGGAATTAGGTCATGTGTTCAGATGTAAATTCCTAGTGACCTGATGATTTACTGCAACTACTTTTAGTATCGTTTGTAACCCCTGTTACTTGAATATTTATCATATTATTATAATCCATCTGCGTTTAGAATAACCAATTTTTTTCTTTCAGCTTATTTTTTTTCAAAAGAAAAGTTTCAAATATACACAAAAGTAGAATAGTATAATGAACCTCCATTAACCCATCATCCAGCTTCAAAAGTTATTTTGATACCTTTTTAATAATATTTCTTTAGCTTTTAATCATTTAAAAATATTTAACTCTCTAATCCATCTGTGTTTATTTTGCTGGAATTAGATAAAAATACTATTTATTAAGTCAGTAATTTTTTTATTATATCTCTGACCTACTAACCTACAGTTTTATTTATGCCAGCATAACATAGTTTTAATTATTTTAATAGGTTTTAAACTCATAAATATTTATAATTAAAATTGCTGATTACCTCAGTGTTTAAAATTTTATATTACTGTTTAAATATATTTTAGTATCTGTAGATGAAGTGTGTGGATATTCTTGGGTATGTATCTTCCTTTTCAAATATTGAGGTAAGTAACTCTTAACTAGCCAAAAAAGCTTTGTTGATAAGCTTTTGAAAAATGAAAGATAAGCCTAAACAATTCCACAGATGTATTCATTTATTTAGTAAATATTTATTGAGTAATATTGTGTGCCAGTATCACATCTGAATAAACTGGTATAAAAACTTTCTACCTTAAAAGTGTATCACTGGGTCAATCTCTGTTTACTACTGATTTTAGCTCTACTTTCCCCCTGACTTTTAAATTGGTGATAATTAGGTCTTATCTTTTAAAACACTGCAAATGAGTAAAATTGTCTGGGACATCTTATGCATGCCCTGTATCACTCTGGCCCTGGGCCTTTAGGGAAAAACAAAGGACAGTGATATATAGGATAATCATAGATATGGATAGAATATCTTTTGTTAGCTCTTGACTTAGTATGACAAAACCATAAATTATTTAGATGTAGAAAGAAACTTTGGAGCCATCTCATCCATTCATTCTTTCCTACACATAGAGAAGACAATACCTCAAGTAAATGAAGTCAGTGGGTAAGCATATGATAGTATGCTTATACTTACTGTCTTGATTTCTTTAGACTTGTTTAAACCATTGAGCACCCTGGTATTTGGACCAATATGTGATTTTGTAGCTGGTTTACCTAGCAAGTGAAAAACAGATTAGACTATCTACAGTTTACTGAACAATAAAACTAGTTAATTACTGTCTAATGGTTCTGTAGACAAGTAGGCTTTCTAAAACTTGGCATGCTTCTTCTTCCGGTATGTTCCTTCCTTCTCCAAAATAAAGATGTTTTTAGTGTAGAAACAAACAAACAAAAAAGAGATGTTTTTAGTGGTACAGTATTCATGACTTCGTATTTGTTTTTGTCTGCTTCATTACAGGTTCATGTCAGGGCTGGTCTTTTTCATGGTACTGAGCTCCTGTGTAAAACCATCGTAAGCTCAGAGGTATCAGGGAAAAATGATCATATTTGGAATGAACCACTGGAATTTGATATTAATATTTGTGACTTACCAAGAATGGCTCGATTATGTTTTGCTATTTATGCTGTTTTGGATAAAGTAAAAACGAAGAAATCAACAAAAAATATTAATCCCTCTAAATATCAGACCATCAGAAAAGCTGGAAAAGTGGTAATGATATATACCAACTTCTGGGGATTGTTTTATGTAATGGAATAATTTTAAGACTGTTTGAAATAATTGAGTAATATAAGTTAAATTATATTAGATAACTTTCATCCTTAAAAACTGATTTTAAGAAGATAAGAAATTTTCATGTTTATGTCTTTAGGTTAATGCATTTATTTATGTTTATGTTTATGCATTTTTTGCAATCTTGCTCCTTCTACCATGGATTTTTTTTGGCAGATTTATTTTATAAGTATTTTATTGCATATGTAATACTTTAAAGAAGATATAAAGAATGATATTTGAAAAATTTACAGTTATGCAGTCTTTCAACTGAAATTTCATGTGACAGATATATTTAAGAATTCAGAATTTTGTGCATTTTAGAAAGATCATTAATCGTAACTGACTTAACATATCATGTGGGGTCTGGGGCATAAATGCGTCATCAAACGTGTTAATATTTAGAGTGAAATATATGAATATTCATACTAAATGTGACTATCATTAGCTTTTTGTTATCTCTGGCCACTTTTTGCTGTCACGTGAGCTATGAACAAACCTTCAGTTTTTAGAGCTTCTCAGATTTTGAAATTATGGATGTAAGAGGATGGACCTGTTGTCATACTTTCATCTTCCATGTTATGTTTTCAGTCAAGTGTTTTACTTTCTTCTAGCTTTTTGAAAACTTTTTGGTGGGGATGGGGACATTAATTTTATACATTTAAAAAATCTAGTTACTGTATTTATCTATATGAATTTGTGTTCTTTTATTCTTTTTTTCTTTTGAGACAGTCTCACGTTGTCACCTGGGCTGGAGTGCAGTGGCACTATCTCTGCTCACTGCAACCTCCCGCCTCCCGGGATCAAGCGATTCTCCTGCCTCAGCCTCCCAAGTAACTGGGACTACAGGCGCCTGCTACCACACCCAGCTAATGTTTTGTATTTTTAGTAAAGACAGGGTTTCAACATGTTGGCCAGGCTGGTCTTGAACTCCTGACCTCGTGACTCACCCGCTTCGGCCTCCCAAAGTGCTGAGATTACAGGTGTGGCCACCGTGCCCAGCCGTGTTCTTTTATTCTTAACATAGGAATATAAGCATCTCCTCTGGTTATCATCATATAATCATCTAAAAATAATTTTTAGGCTAGGTGCAGTGGCTCATGCCTGTAGTCCCAACACTTTGGGAGGCTGAGGTGAGAGAATTGCTTGAGGACAGGAGTTGGAGACCAGTCTTGGCAACATAGTAAAATCCTGTCTCCAAAAAAAAAAAAGTACCCTAAAAATAAAATAACTTTTAATGACTAAAAAGTCACAGAAGCGTTAGTTCCTTAGTATTTTTTTCTTCCCTGATATAGAATTATCCTCAAAGTGTTTGATTATAAGATTTTTTATATAATATGGCAAAATTAATCTATTTAAATGTTTATATAAAAGTCCTATCAGCTCAGTGCCTCCTTTTAAGAGACATATTTATATACCTAGAGACATTATCTCCTTCCACATTGAGATTTATGTAGTCTGAAAGCTCTTAAAACATGTATTCTGATATTGTACGTATTTTCTTGGATTATTAAAAATTTCTCATTTTGGCTGGGCATGATGGCTCACACCTGTAAGCCCAGCACTTTGGGAGGCTTAGGTGGGTGGATTACCTGAGGTCAGGAGTTTGAGACCAGCCTGGCCTACATGACAAAACCCCGTATCTACTAAAAAGGCAAAAATTAGACGGGTATGGTAGCGGGTGCCTGTAATTCCAGCTACTCAGGAGGCTGAGGCCGGAGAATCTCTTGAACCTGGGAGGTGGAGGTTGCATGAGCTGAGATCATACCACCACTCCAGTCTGGGTGACAGAGTGGGACTCCATCTCAAAAAAAAAGGAAAAATCTCATTTTCACAAGGCTGTTTAATCCATATTCTATTTTATTCATGTACTATTTTATTATGAATTGTTAATTGGGTTTTAAGGTTATTCTTAAACATAATAAAGATATTGAGCATTTTTCTATGTATATCTTGTTATCATTTTAGAAGATTATTTTGGAAATCGTTCAGAACTTTCTAGAACTAACATTATTGAAACAAAGGACATGTGCACGTTTACACCTTAAAGTTATTCTTAGCATATTTATGTAATTGTATCTTTTTCAACAGCATTATCCTGTAGCGTGGGTAAATACGATGGTTTTTGACTTTAAAGGACAATTGAGAACTGGAGACATAATGTTACACAGCTGGTCTTCATTTCCTGGTAAGATTTACATTCTTATCCTTAGTGTTAAACAGTAACTAACTTTTGGCATGTGGACTAGTTAATATTTTTTTTATGAATCACCATTCTTTCAATTTAGTAAAATAAAATTATCATTTTGTATTATTATTCTAAAACAGATTTACACAAATTATTTTAATATTATCATAAAATTACTTGTTTCTGAGTGGATTTCTTTACAAATTTTGTTTTGGTTTAAAATTGGCCTATATTTTATTTTATTATTTATTATTTTTTATTTTGTAGAGACAAGGTCTCGCTATATTGCCAAGACTGGTCTCAAAACTCCTGGCCTCAAGGGATCCTCCCAAAGTGCTGGGATTACAGGCATGAGCCACTGTTATTGGCCTGTATTTTAAATCATTATTTTAACAAGTTACTATTTCAAACATACTTCCAACAAATAATGTACCATTATTTTGCTAGTAACAAGTTAACTCTAGTATTAACAAATTATTAATTTATCATTGCAGATTGTCTAGTCTGACCATGGGACATAACTTTTAAGTTTTGTGATGGGTAGCTTTGTCTTTAAATCTTATGCATCTCCATATTTAGGAATGAAATCATCTAAATTTCTTTTTTTTTTTTTGAGACGGAGTTTCTCTCTTGTTGCCCAGACTGGAGTAGCAACAGACTGGAATGGCACGATCTTGGCTCACTGCTACCTCCGCCTCCCAGGTTCAAGCGATTCTCCTGCCTCAGCCTCCCTAGTAGCTGGGATTTCAGGCA
>NW_012118043.1:8102517-8104942 GCF_000951035.1 Colobus angolensis palliatus
GCTAATTTTCTGTGTTTTTAGTAGAGACAGTATTTTACCGTGTTAGCCAGAATGGTCTTGATCTCCTGACCTCGTGATCCACCCACTTCAGCCTCCCAAAGTGCTGGGATTATAGGCTTGAGCCACCGCACCCGGCCTAAAATGCTTTTTCTTTAGTTGGCTTTAGCCTGAAATTTGATGTAAGCGGAGCACCTTCCACACACCTTTATTTCTCAAATACTACTCAGAATACCCTCATCACATGAGGTAGATGGTTTTATTTCCATTTTTACAGATAAGTGAAGCTCAGAGAAAATAAGTGAGTCTTACATAGCTGGTTCAAACCTAGGATTTCAATGAAAGACTATTCAGATCTTCCCATTGGTGTATACTGCTTTCTCAAATGTTGGAATTTTTAGTGTAAATCTTACATTATAATAGTGGTTTTCTTTTTCTTTTTTCCTGTCTTTATAGTTTGTTGATATATCTAGTAAAGCTGTGAACTAATTTGAATTTGAATTTTTTAATTCATGGCTTTGTAAGTAACATTTGAAAATGTTCATGTACTAGCAGTTGTCACCTGAAAAATTATTTTTGGATAATCATTTACTGACATATTTATAAACTCTTTACAGTCTAATAGTGTGTGTGTATGTCCTTTTATTCCTATGCTCTCCAGCATGTACCTCTAGCAATTTTCATTAATTATGTTATTCCCCAAATGTAGGAGAGCTGTGTATATTTGACGTATTTCTTTTTGTTTGTTTGTTTGTTTGTTTGTTTGACTCAGGGCCTCACGTTGTCACCCAGGCTGGTGTGTAGTGCCTTGAACACAGCTCACTGTAGCTTGCCTTCCTGGGCTCAAGTGAGTCTCCCGCCTCAGCACCCCAAGTACCTGGGACTACAGGCATATACCACCACACCTGGCAATTTTTTTTTTTTGTATTTTTTGTAGAGACAGGGTTTCGCCATGTTGCCCAGGCTGGTCTCAAACTCCTGAGCTCAAGTGAGCTCCTCCTCAGCCTCACAAAGTGCTAGGATTATAGGTATGAGCCACTGCTCCCAGCCTATTTGACATATTTCTTAGGAGGAACTAAACTTTCACAATACAATAAAATATAGCCCCAAAATACTGCATTTTCTTGAAAATCTTAATTTCGACTCACACATGTTCTCCAGAATCACCAACCAACTTGACTAGTATTTTTAGTAAAAATTAAAATTTTTGGTGGTGTTAACTTGGCATAATACTATGAACCTGACTTCCTCCCTGAGAAAATGTGTGATGAAAAATAATAAATGAACAGAGTTAGTTCTGCATGTGTCAGCTCTAGAATTGTTACATTTAACCCAGTAGGGGCAAGCAAGAAGCAAAGAAACCATAAATAGTCTATCATCTAGAGTCCCTAGGTCATCATTACAAGGCATATAATCACATTTATTTTTTTTTCCTAACTTTCCATAATTTTTTATGTATGGACTAGGAAATACAAATATGGATTCCTGTTTTTCTCCCTATACTTAACAGAAAATGGCACTTTTGGTATAATGTATAATGTTCTGCTCCTTGCTTTATTTACCATATCTACCTATATGGAGAACTGGTTTTTCCCCCCATGCCTGTGCTACTATAATGAGTAACCTTGCTTATGTACAGGTGTATATATGAGATAAATTCCTTAGAGGTGGGTTTGTTGATTCAAAGAATAGATAAATTCATAATTCTTATAATTACAAATTGCTCCCCAATAGAGTGTATCAATTTTTACTCTCCGTGTGTAGTATATATGAATGCCTTTTTTTGCCAGATATGGTGGGTCACATGTATAATCCCAATGCTTTGGGAGACTTAGGCAGGAGGATCACTTGAGTCCAGGAGATTGAGACCAGCCTGGACAACATAGTGAGACTATGTCTCCCTATACACACAGAAAAAGAGTGCCTTTTTTTCTGATCACTTTTGAACAAGGTTAAAGGAATACCTGTATATTTGGGGCTAATAAGTACTAAAATACTAAATTTGATTTCAGTTAGGTTGCATTTGATAGGACAAAAGTATAATAGTACTAGAGAGCAGAAGTATGAAACTGTAAATTGCTGAGAAATCAGCTCTAGAGGCGTATAAATTATTAGAATTGAGCCAGCTGCAGTAGTGTGTGTGCTTGTAGTCTCAGTTAACTCAGGAACTTGAGGCAGGGGGATCGTTTGGGGCTAGGAGCTTGTATCCAGCCTGGGCAATGTAGCAAGACTCTGTCTCTAAAAAACAGCAAGATAAAAAAAAGAGTTGCCTCCATCCAGGTGAAAATTGAGTCTGGGCTTGGTGTGATTGCTCACACCTGTAATTCCAGCACTTTTGGAGGCTGAGTTAGGTGGATCTCTTGAGCTCAGGAGTTCAAGACCAGCCTGGGCAACATGGTGAAACCCTATCTCTACCAAAAATTAAAAA
>NW_012118043.1:8106502-8107753 GCF_000951035.1 Colobus angolensis palliatus
CCAGGATGGTCTCGATCTCCTGACCTCGTGATCCGCCCGTCTCGGCCTCCCAAAGTGCTGGGATTACAGGCTTGAGCCACCGCGCCCGGCCGTAAGCTAATTATTTAAAGAGCCACTATGCATGAAATAATTGAATGATTAGTTCCTCTGTGTATAGTTTAAGCTCTGTCTGTCTCAAAACTTCCCATATGATGACAGCTTTGTTGAGTGGGAAGACCATGGATCAGGGAGCCTTCTTAACTCTGTTAGTTCTGGCTTTATCGCTAAGTAAGAAAAGGTACCTCCAGGCCGGGCGCAGTGGGTCATGCCTATAATCCCAGCACTTTGGGAGGCCGAGGCGGGCAGATCACCTGAGGTCGGGAGTTTGAGACCAGCCTGACGAACATGGAGAAGCCCTCTCTCTACTAAAAATACAAAATTAGCCGGGTGTGGTGGCACATGTCTGTAATCCCAGCTACTCGGGAGGCTGAGCAGGAGAATCGCTTGAACCCGGGAGGCAAAGGTTGCAGTGAGCCAAGATCGTGCCGTTGCACTCCAGCCTGGGCAACAAAAGCGAAACTCTGTCTCAAAAAAAAAAAAAAACAAAGGCACCTCTGGAGTTCACTTTTCTTATTTATAAAATGAAGAAATCATAATTGTTCTATTTTTTAATGTCTCAGGCCCTTAAAGGGCTATACTTTCATATGTAACTCTGAATATATAAAATGTTCAGTGAAACATGCCCTGCATGTTGTTTCAGATATTAAAGGTATAATCACTGCTGTATTAGAATTGATATTCAAAGAACAATTGATTTTTGTTGAATATGTCTGTTAGTGGCGCTTCCTAATGTAGTTATTTTATAGAATCTATAGTAAGGACTTAATTTCTAAATATATTTCTTTAATATACAGACTGCATGTCTTGGGGATAAGGAGATTATCTAATGGGGGCTAAATATAGGGCTATGGTAATTTACATGCTAAGAGAGCTGAGCTGTCATATACTTTATCTTTAGGTTTGGCATGGTGTTTTTTGTTTTAAAAAATGGAGTCTCTCTCTGTCGTCCAGGCTGGAGTGCAGTGCCACAATTATTGAGCCTCAAATTCCTTGCCTCAAGCAATTGTCCTGCCTCAGCATCCCGGGTGCTGGGATTACAAGTGAGAGCCACTGCACCTGGTAGTGTTCATTTTTTTTTGTTTTTGTTTTTGTTTTGAGACGGAGTCTTGCTCTGTCACCCAGGCTGGAGTGCAGTGGCGCAATCTCGGCTCA
>NW_012118043.1:8108973-8118983 GCF_000951035.1 Colobus angolensis palliatus
ATCTCCTGACCTTGTGATCCGCCCGTCTCGGCCTCCCAAAGTGCTGGGATTACAGGCTTGAGCCACCGCGCCCGGCCAAATATAAGTATTTTTAAAGACTATTTCAAGAGAAGTTTTATTTCACTGTTGCTCCAGTCATCTGCAAATGGTCATTAAATGTTTCTTTTGCCTTTCTAATCCCTTGGACAGTCTTTCTTGAAGAAGATCAGTTTGGCATAAGAGATTTTAGTCTTTAAATATATGTAAGCCAGGGACAGCAGCCTTTAGTCCCATCTACTTGAGGCTGAAGTGGGATAATTGCCTGAGCCCAGGAGTTCAAGGCCAGCTTGGGCAACATAGACCCCATCTCAAAAAAAAACAAAAAATGGGTGAATAAGTATATGCATATTGATCTCCTTTAATTGTACAAGTTAGATATGGTTATCATAATGTAAATAATACAGATGTAAAAACTGAAAGTTTCCCCAAGTGCTAGTCTTTTTATTTAATATAATGCTTGTTGTAATCATTTGTGTTGTGTTTTGCTTTTCAGGTTAATTTTATGGTTATTGGTTAATTTAAATAACCATAATCTTATTTTATTCTTACAATCTTATAGAATGGAAATGATAGCATTTAAAAATTATTTTATTTTTAGTAATTTATTTTTAGTTAGTTAGTTATTTTTTTTTTTTTACAGAGATGAGGTCTCGCCATGTTGTCCTGGCTGGGCTTAGGAAATCCTCCTGCCTTGGCCTCCCACAGTGCTGGGATTAAAGGTGTGGGCCACCACACCCAGCTGATCTAATTATTTACTTATTGATCTTCCTGCTGGGCAAATGGGTTTCTATCTTAGCAAGAATGAGGGCACCCCCTTTGAAGTTAATGAATTTTGACTTATTTTTAGACTTTCCCTTGTCATTACTTCTACTTTTGGTGTCTGTTAATTGAAGAAAAAATGACAAAAGCTTATTCTAAAATTTAGTAACTCTACATGTTTTTGCGTCTTCTTAACTAGAATACACTTACTTATATTTAAAAGAAAATTTTTGACATATATATGCTAGCTGGTACTTATTTTATCTACAGACAATTTTAGTGCTTCCTAGGAGTCATAATCCCTTATAGTGATACCATCGTTTCCCTGTTGTCAAGAGTTTAAAGCACTTGAGAAGCACGATTTTGCTTTTAAAATTCATGTTTCTGTTACAAAGCATAGCAATGCCAGATCTTATGTAGTCTAAGTATAAATGTAGTCATTTACACTTAAAATTCTACAAATATAAGAGCCAAAATTCATTTTCTTTAATTTTTTTAAACAGATTATTGAAAAGGCAGCTGAGATTGCAAGCAGTGATAGTGCTAATGTGTCAGTAAGTATCAAGAGTTTTAAATGGCCCTTTCTTATGGAGTTGTGCACATTATTAGGTATCTTTGCTTCATAGTAATGAACTCACAGAAGATCATAACTCATATGCAAGAACAGTCTGTGAGTGTGGGTAAGTATGCACATAACAGTGTTTTGTTAAATGGCAGCCCAATTTGTGGGTGATCTGGTTTCAGTGGGCAAGCCCTTTTCTGATACAAGTACAGGTTTAGCAGGTAATCTATAAGGGATTCTGTGGCACCTCATAGATTAACATTGCTGTCATAGTGAATATTACTTAGTTTAATGAGGAGACTGTATTTCTGTCAGGTAACAAAGCAGATTTAGTAGTAAGCACACGCATCATCATGCAAGTGACCCAAATTTCTTCCATCTTGGTGCTCTGCCATATTTATTTATTTATTTATTTATTTTTTTGTGAGACAGAGTCTCGCTCTGTCGCCCAGGCTGGAGTGCAGTGGCCGGATCTCAGCTCACTGCAAGCTCCGCTTCCCGGGTTTACGCCATTCTCCTGCCTCAGCCTCCCGAGTAGTTGGGACTACAGGTGCCCGACACCACGCCCGGCTAGTTTTTTTTGTATTTTTTTAGTAGAGACGGGGTTTCACCGTGTTAGCCAGGATGGTCTCGATCTCCTGACCTCGTGATCCACCCGTCTCGGCCTCCCAAAGTGCTGGGATTACAGGCTTGAGCCACCGCGCCCGGCCTGTGCTCTGCCATATTTAACATGTATTTTCTATTTCATGGTTTAATATTTCTGCTTTATCTTCCTACTTTACTATATTCCAGCCAGCAGGAACAGGAAAAACAATAGTAGTGGTCACACCCCATTCTTATTCAGGATATCATTAGTATGTTTCATTTCTGCTTACATGTCATTGGCCAGATCTTACTGTCCATGCCTAAGTACATGCACATCTGAGAGGTACAGTCTTTAGCCAGGCTGTCAGTCATGTGATTGGCTAAGAGTAAGAGATTCTAGTACTAAAGGAGGAAGTGGAGAATGGATATTGAGAGTCAAATAGTAGTCTCTGCCACATATACTATTCCCATTTGTTTCTACGCAGATACTGCAAATAGGTTACTTTGTTGACTTAGATTGCTATATCTATATCTACATCTGTATATCTCTGTCTACATATATATAAATATATATATACCATCTGTGCTTTTTTATTTAATTTTTTGGCTCTTTCTAGTTTGACTTTGTTGAGCTGTAATCTGATAATCTCTTGTCATCGGTTTACAACTTTTAAGTCTGTTTAGGAAAGGCATTCTACCTGTGGCATGGCAGTGTTATAGAGATTAGGAGGCAAACTTGAGACAATGTCTATGTTTTTCTCATTCTTACAGAATCAAAGCACTATTTAATTTTGGCCAGTTGGTGAAATATCTGGCCTAGGCTGTCTTCTCCTTTGCCATTAGAGCTCTCAGAATCTTTCCCTAGTTTCTCAGTGTGAGTCATCTGCTACTGCTTTCTTAGTGTTTTTGGCTTAAATTTTGTCTTTTGAATTTGAATGCTTGACCTCAGGAAAGAGAGCAGTAGTGCCAGGCTCCTGGTCTTTACAGTTTATGAAAGGCTCTGGGCCAGTTTGGGACGATAGTAGCCAAATTCTTCCTCCCTCTGTCTTTTTTCCCAGAGTTTTGTGTTATTCAGGGTTCTGGAGACAGTTTCAGATAATAATTTAATTTGCAAACATTGTGCAAATTTTAATAGCCCTAAATTATATATATGGCCTGATAAAAATTTACATGATCAGTTGATGAGGCTAGTGTGATAGGATCATTGTGTTTGACTGCTTTTTCTTGCTGAGCATATAGACTTGAGAATGGCCTGGAAACTCTTAAGAAGTAAGAGTTTATTTAAAAAGTAAAATAGTAAATTAAAAGTGGAAGCAATCTCAGAGACTACTTTAAAAAAATGTGTGTTTGTGTATAAATTTAAAAAATAAAAGAAAAACTTTAAAATGAGACAACTGCAAGAGTAGTTACGTTTAATGATACAAAAGAAATTTCTTACAGATGTTAATTTATCAGCTTATTAGTCAATTACTGAAACAGATAATTACAGTTTAAGCTTAGGAGATACAGTTACACAGGTGGGTCTTGGTTCAAGTGCCTCTGTCTCATTACCCTTTATAAGACAATATTGCTCCTTGAACCTCTGATAAGTGAATTAATTTTTACTATTTCCACCATAAACTTGTACCAGACCTAAATCAGAGAGTTCTCTACACACTGAGCATGCAGTAATCTTGCCCAGGTCTGATACACTTTTAAAATTTGTTTTTTTTATTAGGCACAAAGTACAATTAATAAATGCTAAGGGTGGGTGTGATGGCTCACCTCTATAATCCCAGCACTTTGAGAGGCCAAGGTAGGAGGATTGCTTGAACCCAGGAATTTGAGACCATCCTGGGCCATATAGTGAGACCTGATCTCCACAAAAAAAAAAAAAAAAAAAAAAAAGAACGAAGTATTAACTGGGCGTGGTGGCATGTGCCTGTAGTCCCAGCTACTTGGGAGGCTGAGGTAGAAGGATAGCTTGAGCCTGGGAACTTGAGGCTGCTATGACAGGGTAAGACTCTGTATCTTTTAAAAAAAAAAAAAAATTTGTAAACCAAAAATGGAAGTTTCTCTCTCTGACTCCCACCTACCTTCCTCTTCAGAGCTAACTGTAAACAGTTTAATTTGTAGCTATCAATCCTAACTTTATATGTAAATATCTCCCCCTTTAAAAATAAATGAGATCTAGCTATTTATATGTATATATTGTTTCTACTTTTTTCATTTAATATACTTTGTGGATATTGTCATGTGAGTATGAATAGGTCTACTTTTTAAAAAACACCTTTCTAACATTCTGTAGCATTAATTATTAGTATCTATTAGATTTTTGTTTTTTGTTTGTTTGTTTGTTTTTGAGACAGTCTCACTCTGTTACCAGGCTGGAGTGCGGTGGCATGATCTCAGCTCACTGCAATCTCTTGTCTCCTGAGTTCAAGCGATTCCCTTGCCTCAGCCTCCCAAGTAGCTGGGAGGTACGTACAGGCGCGTGCCACCACACCCAGCTAATTTTTTGTATTTTAGTAGATACAGGGTTTCACCATGTTGGCCGGGATGGTCTCAATCTCTTGACTTCGTGATCTGCCCACCTCGGCCTCCCAAAGTGCTGGGTTTACAGGCATGAGCCACCACACCTGGCCACATCATGCCCTTTTACCCCTTAATTCTTCAGTATTTCCTTTAAAAAACGACATTTTTATACATAACCTGAGTACATTCATAAAAGTCAGGAAAATAATACTGATTCAGTTCTACGTAATCTACAGATTTTATTCAAATTTAGCCAGTTTTCTCAGTCATGTGCTTTATGAGTCTTGGATCCAACCTCTGGTTACTTGTTGCATTTCATTGCCAGGTAGCTTTAGTTTCCTTCAGTCTGAAACAGTTCTTTTTGTTTTTTTTTTTTAATCTTTAATGACTGACATTTCTGAAGACTACAGGCCAATTATTTTATAGAATGTCCCTTGGTTTGGATTTGCCTGATGTTTTGTCATGTTTAGGATCCCAGTTATGCATTTTTAGTGTGAATATCAAAGAAGTAAAGGTGTAGTTTTCTTACTGCATTTTATCAGGAGGCAATATCGATTTTTACTGCTACTCTGGTTGTTAACGGTTATCCCTTGGTTAGTATGGTATCTGCTAGGTTTTTCTACTATAATAAATAAATAAATGTTTTATGGGGGCATATTTTGATACTAACATTCTATTTCAGATCAAGCTGTCACCCACTTCTTTTTGCATTCACTAATACATCTTACTTGAATCAGTGTTACTGCAGTGGGTTGCCAATTTTAAATCTTACTTTTCCTTTTGGATTTATTAGTTGGCTTATAACATAGGATAGAGGCTTTTCTTCCTATCTATCTATCTATCTATCTATCTATCTATCTATCTATCTATCTATCTATCTATCTATCTGTCATCGGGGTCTTGCTCTGTTGCCTGGGCTGGAATGCAGTGGTGCAGGCGTAGCTCACTGCAACCTTGAACTCCTTTTCCCCCATTCATCTCTTTTTTCTGTCTTTTTTTTTTTTTTAACTTATAGGAGGTGGATTTGTGATTTCCATTTTATTCAATGATTTGTAATTAGTTACTGTCATTTATCTTAATGTTTAATTTATCCCAGATGTGGCTCATGGGAGCCCATTTAAGCTGTCTCTTGTCTCTTTTGCTTTGTCCCTGTCATTCTTTAAGCATTCCCTTCTTTCCATTACAACAGCGTATTCCACACTCATCTAATACTTTCCCTACCCCAGCCTTGGAATCAGGCATTTCTCTGGAGAGTTTCATTTTTTATATTCAGTTTATTCCTTTTATTTGTGAAAAGTATGTAGGGATGGATGGATGGATGGATGGACGGACGGAATGGATTGACAGGGTCTCGCTTTGTTGCCCAGACTGGAGTGCAGTGATACGGTCACGGGTCACTGCAGCCTGGACCTCCTGAGCTCAAGTGATCCTCCCACCTCAGCCTCCTGAGTAGCTAGAACTGCAAGCACATGCCACTATACCTGGCTATTTTAAAAAATTTTTTTAATTTCTATTTTTTTAGTAGAGACAGGGGTCTCACTTTGTTTCCCAGGCTGTTCTTGAACTCCTGGGTTCAAGCAGTCTTCCTGTCTTAGCCTCCCAAAGTGCTGGGATTACAGGCCTGAGCCACTGTTCCCGGCCTTAGTAAAATCTAGGCCCTGGATATATGCTCATTGCCCTTGGGTATACATAAGTAAGTGCTCTTTGGAGAATGCAGGGATGCAATGGCTTCCAGGCCCTTCTGTGAAACAGAGCTAGACAATATATATTTGTTTACCTCCATATGTTTGGGAAAATAAACATACACAGAGATATATTTATTTATCTATCTATTAAAGACCATGAGTTCTCGTCAATGCCTCTAATATGGATGTATTCACACTGTATATATTCTAGTCTTTGTCTTTTCATATTTGTAATTCCCTTTTCTAATAATGAGAAATCTGGATTTCTATTAGCTTTGGTATATTTACTTATTTGCTCAATCCCCTGTTTGTAATCAGTCTTCTAGTCTTATAACTGTCTTCTTAGTCTCCACCTCATTATCCTTGGCTGCTTGTGTTGGTCAAGTCTGTATGTCTGGGCAACACTTAATTAACTCAACTGTCTATCCCCAGCAAGCACACTGTTAACATGCCATCTGAATCTCCAGCCCTTGTGAAGATGATAGATGAGTTTGTGGCCTTCCATAGAGAAGGGAAAGGAACCATGTTTGTGTTTTCCCATGTGCTTATAAAGCAAGGTGTTTGTTTTATTTTGGTCAGTAAACATTACTATAATATGTGTATTTGTGATTTTTAAAAAATAGTAGAAAATAGGATTGTGATTTTTCATTGCTTTCTACCACTTTTATCATCTTATTTTGGTACAAGCATTTGAACATTTAAGTTCTTCAGTTATACTGTACAGTATAATTTTTCACTACTGATATTTTTGTTGTTTTATAAAAGAATCTAAGATTTTGTGTTTTTTTAGACTTTTTGGTAGTTTTAACCTTGGCATTATTCAATGTTGTGCTTTTCATACCTCAATAAACAATAACAGTACAATTATGCAGTTCCACTGCTCTCCCTACTTAGCTTATTTCTAGGTCTTCAGGGTATTTACTTACAGTAGTCTGTAGAGGTCTAATTTGGATCGACCAAATTATACTCAGCCTGCTAGCTTTTTGCTAGCTTTTTGAACATTTCTCTGACATGAACAATTTACACTCTGTGTTGTTTGCAGTAACAGGTTTGGCTAGGAGTTTCATTTTCAAATTCTGATGACTTTTTTCTTTTTGTGAGGCAGAGTCTCGCTCTGTTGCCAGGCTGGAGTACAGTGGCGCGATCTTGGCTCACTGCAACTTCCACCTCCCGGGTTCAAGTGATTCTCCTGCTTCAGCCTCCCAAGTAGCTGAGATTACAGGCATGCACCACCATGCCCAGCTAATTTTTGTATTTTTAGTAGAGATGGGGTTTCACCATGTTGGCCAGGGTGGTCTCGATCTCTTGATCTCGTTATCTGCCTGCTTCATCCTCCCAAACTGCTGGGATTACAGGCATGAGCCAACATGCCCGGCTGATGACATCATTTTTTAATGAAGCCCAGTTATGCACCCTTTGTAGGTTGAATCTCTACATATAAAACCACTATAATTAGGTCTTTTTGTGTTTATTAGCCTTTTTATGTTTATTTTCATTAGTACAGTGAACCTTAATCTGCCTACTTACAAGATCCCAAGAATTTGGAATTTACTTATTTGATTCGTCTTTGGCTATCTTAAAGAAGATATAGTAGAATGCGTGCTCTTTAATTTATTAAAACTTGGAATTCTTCAGCTTGTTAGAACAGAAGCTTTTTATGTTTTTTATATTTTTTCAATGTTGATATTTGAAAGGGAGTACAGAACATTTGGAAAAATTATTATCTTATGGGAATAAAGTTATAAAAAATTTGTAAAACTTTTTATGGCCGGACACAGTGGCTCATGCCTTCAACACTTTGGAAGGCCGAGGCAGGTGGATTGCTTGAGCTCAGGAGTTTGAGACCAACCTGGGCAGCATGGAGAAACCCCATCTCTACAAAAAATATAAAAATATAAAAATATGAAAAGTGTGGTGGTGCTCGTCTGTGGTCCCAGCTACTCAAAAGCTACTCAAAAGGCTGAGGATTGCTTAAGTCCAGGAGGTTGAAACTGCAGTGAGCCAGATTGTGCCACTGTACTGCAGCCTGGGTGACAGAGACCCAGTGAGACCCTGTCTCAAAATACAAACAAGCAAAACCCTTTTCTAACATAATGGAAGATGAATCTATCCTAAGGGAAACAAGGGTGTTTGACTCATAACCCTAACCTGTAAAGTTGATGTTTGAGAAGATAATATTTCTTTGTGTCTTTGTCAGTGGCGGACACTAAGCAAGAGATTCCTTGGGTTTGACATGGAGCATATTTCACTCTCCATTTCATTTCAATGACCATGAGGGCATGTAGCATACTTCCTTTGACTTAGTTTTCCAGGGTCTGGTAATTTTCCTATCTTACCAACTTTTATGTCAATTATTCCCAGGTAGCAAATATTTTTAGATACTGGAAAGAAGTCATATATTGATCATCCTCAATTACTAGAATAAATAAGAGATTTAGGCAAAACACCTAGAACATACATGTGTGTGTGTGCCTGCCTGCCTGTCTCTCTGCCTGCCTGCCTTTTTCTGTCTACTTAACCTGTCTGATATGCTAATCAGAAAACTGGTCTCCTAACGATTAGCTTATTTGTGTTTTTCAGGGACCTTTGTTCTAGATGTAACTCTTGAATGCTTCCCAAAGATCTTTATTATAGAGAATTTGTGAATTATCTCCTAGTCTGTTTTGTTTAGTTATTTAAGCCTATTTAAGTTATTTATTATAATAGGATATACCTTGATTCACAATTTTAATGTAAATATGTTAACGAGAAATTTGTTTTCATTTTTTAAATTTAAAAAAAATTATTATTATTTTTTTGAGACAAAGTCTTGCTCTTGTCCCCCAGGCTGGAGTGCAATGGCGTGATCATGGCTCACTGCAACCTCTGCCTCCTGGGTTCAAGTGATTCTCCTGCCTCAGCCTCTCAAGTAGCTGGGATTACAGGCGCCTGCCACCATGCCTGGCTAATTTTTTTATTTTTAGTAGAGACAAGGTTTTACCGTGTTGGCCAGGCTGGTCTAGAACTCCTGACCTCAGGTGATTCACCCGCCTCGGCCTCCCAAAGTGCTGGGATTACAGGCGTGAGCCACCGCGCCCGGCCTTGTTTTCATTTTTTATATTCAGTTTATATATTGTCTGCTCTGTACTAGGGATATACATGGGAAGAAGACATCATTTCCATTTTGAGATGAGTTTATCATTTGAGAGCATGAAAAGTAGAATGAACAACGTTTTAAAAAATGCTAATAAGTATTGTTGCAGTATGCAGTAGAGGATATAGCAAACCGAGTGGAATTGTTAATATTAGAGTATAATTTGTGAGATTTAGAGCAACTGGAAAAGTATGAGGCCATGTTTTTGAGGTCCTTATATCCTTTGAGACTATCTTGAATTTTATTCCATAGATAATGGCAGAGCCAGGGAAAGGTTTTAAATATAAAACATTACAGTTATGTCAGGAAGGCTGTAGACAGAATATCAGAACTATTTATTGGCCAACTGGTACTTGTTCATCAGCTTAGTTTCTCTCTACCCAGTCTACAAGATAGTGGCAAACGATCCTTTTTCCACTTCTTAGTTACAATTTCCAGCCATTCTACCCTACACTTTGGTCACATTGGCAGAAATGTGCTAGAAAGACTCATAGAGTTTTCAGTTTCTCATGCATTTTCATGCATGTCTTTATTCCCATTGTGATGACAAGAAAGTAAGTAAATATTTAAATCTCCACTAACAGCTGGACAAACTGAAGAGAATACAAGTATTAACAACTTAATCTTTCTTTGTATCATAACAAAATATTTAACTCTTAAAGTAAACTTTTAGCTTAGGAAAGCTTAAACTTTCAACCTTTTTTTTTTTTTTTTTTTTTTGAGACGGAGTCTC
>NW_012118043.1:8119348-8194061 GCF_000951035.1 Colobus angolensis palliatus
AGCCAGGATGGTCTCGATCTCCTGACCTCGTGATCCACCCGTCTCGGCCTCCCAAAGTGCTGGGATTATAGGCTTGAGCCACCGCGCCCGGCCAAACTTTCAACTTCATTTAACAAAGTTAAACAACTTTGGTTATGATCTGTCTTTGGTCTGTTTTCTTCTCAGTAATGTGTCTCCTTGAAGGACAGTGTCCAAAAGTCACTTCTCTTACTTGATAAAATTATACTTAGTATTTCCATTCTAGCTGTATGCTGTTTTGAATTGGATTACTTTTGAAACTAGTAATATGATAATTCTATTTATTTTCATGTTCATTTGAAATCCCAGTTAAAATAATGTCAGGTATAAAATAATATTAGAGTATAAATCCTTACAGGATCTTCTCAGATGATTTTGGAAAGAGATTTTTAAGGAAAATATGTTTTGATTAAAGTGGTATAGTTTTGATGTAAGCATGGTTCCACACACCTCTTTCTTTTAATGTTAGTGGATTTCAGAGAGTCTGGATCCAAAACAACATAGGCTATATTCTTTTTTTAGTATATTTGGTTGTAGGAATTGGGAAGGAAAATGAGAGAACTGTATTTTTCCCATGTTTAGTTTTAGCCAATATTTGATTCGTAATTTAGGCTTTTGAGTCAAGGCACAAGCCAAGAAGGCTTTACTTTTGTTTTTAACCTCCTATGTTTTTTGTTTATAGAATTTGAAAATTAAAGAAACTCAGTTCAAAGAGTAAATGACTTGGTTGCGGGTGTTTGTTTGTTTGTTTGTTTTTATCGTTTTTGAGACAGGGTCTTGCTCTGTCACCCAAACTGGAATGCAGTGGTACAATCTCAGCTCATTGCAGCCTCTGCCTCCCAGGCTCAAGTGATTTTCCTGCCTCAACCTCCTGGGTACCTGGGACTACAACAGGCATGCACCACTACACCCGGCTAATTTTTTTTTTTTTTTTGTATTTTGTATTTTTTGTAGAGACGGGTTTTCACCATGTTGCCCAGGCTAGTCTCAAACTCCTGAACTCAGGCAGTCCACCCGCATTGGCCTCCCAAAGTGTTGGGATTGCAGGCGTGAGCCACCTTGCCTGGCCTGACTTGGATTTTTATCTAAAAAGCAATACTGCCACCCAGTGTTTACACAGTTTACATTTTTAGATTTTTAGAAACTATTTTGAGAATCTCATCATCCTTAGCTTAGAAATTATTAAAGGATCTGCCTTTTTTTTAATGGAATTATATTTTTGTATCTCACATATTTAGGTTCATTTATTATATATAAATGTATATAAATTTACTGAATGTTTGGCAGTGACGTTTGCACAATTAAATTCTATAATGAGCATTTTACTTTCATAGAGTCGAGGTGGAAAAAAGTTTCTTCCTGTATTGAAAGAAATCTTGGACAGGGATCCCTTGTCTCAACTGTGTGAAAATGAAATGGATCTTATTTGGACTTTGCGACAAGACTGCCGAGAGATTTTCCCACAATCACTGCCAAAATTACTGCTGTCAATCAAGTGGAATAAACTTGAGGATGTTGCTCAGGTAACAAAAGATCGTTTCTGTAACTTTTTTTAGGTGTATGGTACTTGGTTGGATTCACATGAAGTATCCTTTTCTCATAGGTGTATTTTCATAGATAGGATAATTTAAGCAGGAGAAATTTTGCGACTTTAAACTCTTTTTTTTTTTTTTTGAGACGGAGTAGTCTGGCTCTGTCGCCCGGGCTGGAGTACAGTGGCCGGATCTCAGCTCACTGCAAGCTCCGCCTCCTGGGTTTACTCCATTCTCCTGCCTCAGCCTCCTGAGTAGCTGGGACTACAGGTGCCCGCCACCTCGCCCGGCTAGTTTTTTGTATTTTTTTTCACCGTGTTAGCCAGGATGGTCTCGATCTCCTGACCTCGTGATCCGCCCGTCTCGGCCTCCCAACGTGCTGGGATTACAGGCTTGAGCCACTGCGCCCGGCCGCGCTTTAAACTCTTATACTCTAAGTAGTGGACCAGAATATTTCCAGTATTTAAAAATCTCAGATTTTGGGTAGGATTGCCATACCTTTCACCAAATACAATTGAAACATTGATCTTGGGATAATTATCTATCAAAAGTACCACTTGCTGAGACCTGGGTACCTTCTACCAGCTTCATCAGTGAACTCAAGAGTTTTAAATCTCTTAGACTCTTTTGCAATGCCTGTTCTAGAATGAATGTCCATTATTTGAAAATTACATCTATTACAGAGAATAAAGAATGTTTTAGATAATATATCATTCAGGTCAATTTTAACATTCATTTCAGTTGTCCAGTATTGCTGAATGTATGCCTTTTGGCAGAATAGAAAAAAGTCCATTTTGCTTCAAAAAACTACCAAATTGTAGTTCCTTGATTTAGTTTTGAAGACCCTGCCAAAAAGTACTGGCATTTATTCAATTTAAACAACCCACCAGTGCTCAATAGAAAGCCCTTGAAATGGTTTTTTTGATCAGAACAAATAAATTTGCTCTACTAAAATAACCAAATTTTTTTCATGTTACTTATTTAAGTTCACTGAATCTCTCTAGTATGTAGTCTTAGGAAATCTGTAGTGACTAAAAATTTAGTGAAGAAATACAGATTTATCTTAATTATATGCATTTTAAAAATCTTTGGATTTATTGCTTCACTTCTCAAATTAAGTGTAGAAAGGATTTCTTTTGTGTTCACTTTTAGTGTCTAAAGATCTTTGGAGCCAGGCATGGTAACACACACCTGTAGTCCCAGCACTTTGGGAGGCCAAGGCAGGTGGATCGCTTGAGCTCAGGAGTTCCAGACCAGCCTGGGCAACATGGCGAAACCCTGTCTCTACAAAAAATACAAAAATTAGCTGGACATGGTAGCATGTGCCTGTAGTCCTAGCTGCTTGACAGGCTGAAATGGGAGGATTGTTTGAATCTGGGAGGTTGAGGCTGCAGTGAGCCAAATGCCATTGCACTCTACCTGGGGCAACAGAGTGAGACCTTGTCTCAAAAAAATAAAATGGCTGGGGTCTGTGGCTCATGTCTGTAATCCTACCACTTTGGGAGGCTGAGGTGGGCAGATCAGGAGGTTCAGACCAGCTCAGCAATTTGAGACCAGCCTGGGCAACACAGCGAAACCTTGTCTCTACAACAAATACAAAAATTAGCCGGACGTGGTGGTGCACGTCTGTTCCAGCTACTCAGGAGGCTGAGGCTGGAGGATCATTTGAGCCCAGGAGTCTGAGGTTGCAGTGAGGCGAGATTGTGCCATTGCATTCTAGCCTGGGTGACAGAGGGAGACCTGTCTCCAATCAATCAATCAATCAATTGATCTTTGGAAACGTGTTATATAATTACATTATTGTGTGTACTTCGCTTAAACTTGTTTCCACCTTAGACCAAATTAGACTGAAAAGGAACTATTTTATTTTAATTGCTGTAGAATAGTTATTGTCTTCTAGCCACTCATGTATTATCTAAATTCAGGATTCGTTTTCCATGAACCTTCAGTAATGGAAAACAAGATCTAAGCATTTTTTTACTTGACACATTTGCCTGTTTCTTTTGGATAGTGTCTAGTGCTGAGTGCATGTCTAAGAAATACATCATATTATTATTTCATTAGAATCACAATGGAAAGAATTTCTTGCTGTACTCTTAAAAGCTGTCTTATAGAGAGATTTGGTGAGTTTTTGGCAATTTATTTAATTTTACACTTACATGATTTAATTTTTAATAATTATAAATAATCTTACCAAAGTCATTACTTTCCAATGGTAAAGTTGTTTTTAACCACAACATTGCTGAACCTCTAGTATTACATAATCTTATCTCTCCTTTTCAGTGTTATTTATGGGCAGTGTTTTCCAAGTATTAACTGGAGAGATGAGGGGTTTTTTTTATTACTACTATTTCAAAACCTCAGGAAATGGTCTCTTCCCAACTCTTCTTCCCATAAAGAAGACTGCTGGTCCATTAGGGCCTTGGGCAAAGCAGGGAGGGGGCTCTGTTAGTGAGAAAAAGTGGGGATGAGGTTGGTGTTTTATGACTTTACACCAGTTATTTCTGAACCTGTTTTCATCACAATACCCTTAGGAGCTTTTATAGACTATTTTCCCCCCAATAACCCATGAGATTTTGATTCTATCGATACATGATACATCTGTTCATGTACTGTATGTGTATCTGTGCTTTATACATAAAAAAAGAGCAAGCTTTATTCAATATAGGGTTAAGAATAGCTAAGAAAAACTTAAGTTTAAAGTTAAAATTTAGGCTGGGTGTGGTGACTCAAGCCTGCATTCCCAGCACTTTGCGAAGCAGAGGCGGGAAGATCACTTGAGGCTAGGAATTTGAGACCAGCAACATAGTGAGACCCTATCTCTACAAAAATAAATAAATGAAATAAAATTAGCTAGGCATGGTGGCGCGTGCCTGTAGTCCTGGCTACTGAGGAGGCTAAGTTGGGAGGATCCCTTTTACCCAGGAGTTCAAGGCTGCAGTGAGCTGTGATGGTGCCACTGCACTCCAGGCTGGACAACAGAATGAGACCCTGTCTCTTTAAAAAAAAAAAAAAAGTTAAAATTTAAAAATTAGAATTTCACTATATTTGCTAAGTAACTATGTAATTTATTCACATAGGTGAATTGTAATGTATCAAATTACATATATAAATTAACAATTTATGCTGAGTGCAGTGGCTCACACCTGTAATCCCAGCACTTTGCAAGGCTAAGGCGGGTGGATCACCTGAGGTCAGGAGTCCGAGAACAGCCTGGCCAACATGGTGAAACCCTATCTCAAAAAAAAAAAAAAATTAACCGGGCATGGTGGCGGGTGCCTGTAATTCCAGCTACTCGGGAGGCTGAGGCAGGAGAATCGCTTGAATCCGGGAGGGGGAGGTTGTAGTGAATGCTGTTGTACTCCACCCTGGGTATCAAGAGTGAAACTCTGTCTCAAAAAATAAGTTAAGTTTATATAAATATATACTAATAATAGAGAAATTAAATTTTAAAAAATCATTCAAAAGTATTGTTTTCCCAAAAATATTTTTAAAATGTAAAACAACTGAAAAAATTAAGCTAATTTTTAAAAAATTACCTTTAGTTAACTTTTATTTACTTTTGCTTGATATGAGAAAATTCCTTTTAACTTAGCTGGTAGATTCTCATTTAGATATTGTTGACTTTTTGGGGAGGGCTTGGCATAGTTAATGATAGGTTGAATAACTTGTAGAATTAAGTAATAAAATATAAACTGTTTTACTGAATTCTCAAAGCTTAATTGGTCTGAGAATCACACTTAACATCCACAAGATAGTCAACAAACTTGCAGGCCTCCTCTCCCAATATGACTTTGAGCAATCAATTGAAAGAAAATCCTCTAATCACTGCCATCTATTTGCCATAGTTTATAGCACTGATCTTGCATACATATCATATACCTTCCATGACATTGATGTCAATGGTGTTTATGTGATACCCAGGAAAATACAATGAGAGAAATTAAATACTAAGGAATAAGATTTTATCAGATGGGGTTGAGCTTTAGGAAGGCTACAAATTCAACATTTTTTTCTCTCTCACCCATAAAATTTATTTGGGGGTAAGTACTTCATAGCTTTTCAAACTTATCAATAGAATGTTTCAAAAACAAAAATAACCTTTATTAGTCTGTAGTAACAGGAATGGATTTTTGAGGCATCAATAATTAAAAGTGTGCTTTGCCTTCTTTTGACCTATCTCGGTGCTCCTGTGTGTCAAGGAAAATTAGATTACTTTTGTCCCCCATTATTTCTGAACCAGTTTCATTTTTTAAACAGCTTCAGGCGCTGCTTCAGATTTGGCCTAAACTGGCCCCCCGGGAGGCCCTAGAGCTTCTGGATTTCAACTATCCAGACCAGTACGTTCGAGAATATGCTGTAGGCTGCCTGCGACAGATGAGGTATCTTCTGCAGGTGGTTTTCTTTGGGGAAAGGAATAACTTGGGTGGGTTTGGGACGAGAGTGTCTCCTTGATGTCTCATAAGAAAGAAAAGGGCTCAGAATTATTCACAGTTCAGAGCATTTGCTCATGTCCTCCTGCCGTGTCCCCCACTCAATGTTTATACTAGAAAAAAAGCAAAAGCTTACTGGGTCAGAAAGTCCTCAAGATCACCCTCAGGTTTGATGACTCACTAGGAGGACTCAGAACTCAGCACATAGTCACTTACAGATATAATTTATTGCAGCAAAAGGATACAGAGCAAAATTTAAGGAGGGAAAAAGGTTCATGGAGTGAAATCATGAGGAAACCAGGCATGCATAAGCTTGTAAGAGTTCTTTTCCAGTAAAGTCACCCTGAACACTTCTAATTCTCTCAGGAGTTGTGATAATACAAGTCTGCAAGGGAAGCTTGTTAGAGACCTGGTGGCCAGGGTTTTTACTGGCAGCTATCACATAAGCACCCTCTGCCTAGCATGTACCAGATTTCTATACTCCCAGCAGTAAAGTGGATATACAACATAAACCATTGTTTGCACAAATAGTTTAGGTGCAGTGAGCTCCTCTTATCAATTAGGAGGATGGTGGGAACCCTTCTGAAATCTTAATTCCCAGATGCTAGCCATGGGCCAATCCTATAAGCAGACTTGTTAGAGGATAGCAGCCAAGCCTGCTGTGTTACCCCTTTTCTTCACACAGTCTATCCACCCTCCAGAATTAAGAAATGTTAATTTTTGTCATGGGTTTAAATATATGTATATATATTTTTTTAAGCAAATACATTACAGTTAAAGTTGAAGTCCTCATAGTTTCCTTATCCAGTCTTGATTACTTCTCTTCCTTCCCAGAGGCAGACATTATCATGAATTTGGTGTGTATGCTTCTATATCACATTTTTCTGTTTCACATATATCTATGAAAATATAGACATGGAATTGTTATTGCACAAATGTGTCTTGCCATATGCATTAGTTTATACCTTGCTTTTTAAAAATTCATCCAGACGGCTGGGTGTGGTGGCTTATGCCTGTAATCCCTGCACTTTGGGAGGCCGAGGCGGGCAGATCACTTGAGGTCGGGAGTTTGAGACCAGCCTGGCCAACATGGTGAAACCCTATCTCTACTAAAAATAAAAAAAATTAGCCAGGAATGGTGGCCAGCGCCTGTAATCCTAGCTACTCAGGAGGCTGAGGGAGAAGAATCACTTGAACCCAGGAGACAGAGGTTGCAGTGGGCTGAGATCGTGCCACTGCACTCCAGCCTGGTCGAAAGAGCAAGACTTCGTCTCCAAAAAAAAAAAAACATTCAGCCAGGTGTGGTGGCTCACACCTATAATCCCATCACTATGGGAAACAAACGTAGGCAGATCGATGAGCCCAGCAGTTTGAGACCAGCCTAGGCAACATGGTTAAGCCCCATCTTTACCAAAAATACAGACACATTAAACTGGGCGTGGAGGTGCACACCTGTGGTCCCAGCTACTTGGGAGGCTGAGGTGGGAGGATCACTTGAGTCCTGGAGGTGGAGGTTGCAGGAGCTGAGATGGTGCCACTACACTCCAGCCTGGGTGACAGAGTGAGACCCTGTCTCAAAAAATAAAACGCAAATACATAAATAAATAAAAATAAAAATTCAGCATTAGGTTTTTAAGGTTAGTCTCTCCCATTATGTTTAAATGTTGTTTATTCCTTTCACTACTGTGTAATATTCTGTCATAGGGATATATCTTACTTAATTTATTCCCTATTAAGGAACATTTAAGTTTTCTCCACATTTCCCTATTATAAATAATGCTTCAGTGAACATGCTTGTAGTCTCCCTTGGTTGGTGCATTTGTGAGAGTCAGAGATTCACTGAAGAAATGACTGTCTCAGACAATGAAGTTTATCCATTTTCTTTCTAACTTCAGAAATGAGGCTTATGTACTTCATCGTTTTTGAAAAATAAAAGCCCACAAAATAGTATAGATACTATGATCCTTTTTTCTTTTTAAAATTTTGTATGTTTTAAGCTGTGTAATAGCCAAAGGAAATTACACAGACTCACCAATAGTGCTTATTTCTGGGGAGTGAAATTAGAAGTGTGAGAGAAGAGGAAACTCCTTCTATTCCTATACTTTCTATTTTTTACACTATTTGTAGGTTATATAATGGGCATGAATTTTACAATAAACCTAATCAAGATTGTATTATAGGTAGTTGGTTAAAAAATGAATTCCCAGTTGCTTCACCATCTCTTTTTTTTTTTTTTCTTTCTTTCTTTTTTTGAGACGGAATCTCGCTCTGTCCCCCAGGCTGGAGTGCAGTGGCCGGATCTCAGCTCACTGCAAGCTCCGCCTCCCGGGTTCACGCCATTCTCCTGCCTCAGCCTCCCGGAGTTGCTGGGACTACAGGCGCCCGCTACCTCGCCCGGCTAGTTTTTGTATTTTTTAATAGAGACAGGGTTTCACCGTGTTAGCCAGGATGGTCTCGATCTCCTGACCTCGTGATGCGCCCATTTCGGCCTCCCAAAGTGCTGGGATTACAGGCTTGAGCCACCGCGCCCGGCCTTCACCATCTCTTTAAGTTTGCATTGGAGACCTTTTGTGGAGGTGCCACCTGGTTCTCCTTGGGCTGAGCCAAGTGTTTTTCTTAAGTGTATTGATCCCTCTGAGGAGATATCTGTGATCCGTGTATTCCATGTAGCTAATTCTGGTGGTTTTCCTATTGTGAAATTTTTCTGGTTATGAGTTTTTGGTTTTGGTATATAGTGCCCTGGGTTTCAATCCCAGATATCTGCCTTAGACTAATTTCTTAACCATTTATTACCCAAGACTATGGAGAGTAAGTGGAGCACTTGAGGCACTTGGGCTTCATACCTTATACTGGTAGAATTAGTGTGTTTACAGGTGAATGGTTTGGAGATTGACACAAAATAGAGAACCACTAACCTTAATTTAATTCAGCTCAGTTAATTACAATGTTTTCTGTTATATTATTTCAATGATCAATTCCCACTTATAAATGTATTCACTTTCTCATCCTTCACAGTCTTTGAAGTTAAGATTTTAATTGTACTTTGGTTATCTGGGAGGACTTACTTAACCCGAATGACAGCAAAGGAAAATAAATTATGAGAGTACTGGTGGAATTTTTATTTTAAAAATAATTGTTTGACTAAGCACAAACTTTTTAGCATGATCAGAAATCAGTATTAAAGTATCTAGTATTTTTGGTAACTCTTAGCTGACTGAAAATACAGTCATGAATTTTAACAATCTGTAGTAGTCCATTTTCACACCATTATAAAGAAATACCTGAGACTGGGTAATTTATAAAGGAAAGAGGTTTAATTGATTCACAGTTCCACATGGCTAGGAAGGCCTCACAAAACTTAAAATTATGGTAGAAGGTGAAGGGGAAGCAAGTACCATCTTCACAAGGTGACAGGAAAAGAGAAAGAGCAGGGGAAACCACCACTTGTGAAGCCATCAGATCTCATGAGAACTCACTCACTGTCATGAGAATAGCATGGAGGGCCATAATAATCACCTCCCACCAGCATGCTCCTTTGACACTGGGAATTACAGGGATTATAATTCAGGGTGAGATTTGGGTAGGGACAAAAGCCAGACCATATCACAATCTAATTCATGTGATTAAAATATATCTAGTATCTGTTCTTTGACCCTCTTCACTCCCCTTTTCCCATCTGAAATCTTCAGTTTTTTTGTGATGTTGTAACAGTGGTACAGTGAAGGCAAGCATGTAACAAGCCTGGCCCAAAAGAACCATTGTGTTTCAACAAGTTCACATTTGATAGTTTGATAGGGAGGGATCTTTTTCTGGCACAGGTTGTTTGGTTACTCACTGTGTCTTTTGTTTCTTTCAGTGATGAAGAGCTTTCTCAGTATCTTTTACAACTGGTGCAAGTTTTAAAATATGAGCCTTTTCTTGATTGTGCCCTCTCTAGATTCCTATTAGAAAGAGCACTTGGTAATCGGAGGATAGGGCAGTTTCTATTTTGGCATCTTAGGTAAGTCTTTTATATTTTAATTTGAGCCCACCAGGTGCTTTAGTAACTGTAAACCAGCATAATATATTTAATAGAAAAATAGCTGCTTTAGTTTTTTTCTGAACAATTTATAATAACATTTATATGGTTTTAGTGCCTTCTCCTGTTTCTTGATACCTGCACTCTTGATTTTCAGGATTTGACAAAGTGTCCAAGACCCTTATGTGTCCCTCCATGCCTGCTTGATTTCTTCTTTATTTCTTCCTTCCTTTCTTTCTTTTTTTTTTTTTTTGTTTCTACCTGCTTGCTTTTTAACTGAAATTAATAATGTATTGCTATTTTGCAGTAAAGTGTACTTACTGTCTTAATATATTTGGGCTGACTGCAGACCTATTTATTTCTTCTGGAAAGCTGTGGGTGGTACTGTCATTACTAGTGTTACTGAGTGAAGGTAAAGGTTTACTATAATGGCAGCAATTTTGTTCAGTTTCTTTATTAAGTAGGTAAGAAGTACATGAACCTTACTTCACCAAGTTCATATAAGAGTAAAATCAGGAATGAGAACTAAAGTTATTCCTTTGTTTTCTAAGGAAATTGTCTTAATATATTTCTCATTTCTGACTCTGTACTCAGACATTTTTTTTTCCCTCCCAATCTGGACTTCATAGTACTGAAACTAATGCTTACCAGAAATTTTAAAAAAAACTACCTTTTTTCTTTCTTTCTTTCTCTCTTTCTTCTTCCTTCCTTCCTTCTTTTCTTTTCTTCTTTTCTCTTTGCTGAGCTTCTCAAAGGCAATAAGCTCTATAATGTGCTCTTAATTTTAGTTTTATTTCTGAATATGGTTTTCTTATTCGTATTTTTTTCCACTCTTTTTTACTTCCTTGTGTTGTTCTAGAACCTTTTCTTACTTTTAACTTGTCTTTTCTCATTCATTCAGTCTTAGTTTTTAAACTCCTCAGGGAGTAACAAAATAAGTATTCCTTCCTTTTTCAAATATGTACATCACTCTTTAAGTGAGAAAAAAATTAGAATAGATGCTAATCAGGGCATTAGTCAATTATTTAATACCAGTCAGACTTCATAGATACCTGTTTCAGCCTATTGTCTTTAAATTGGTAAGAATGCCTTACCCCTACAAAAAGCAAATCAGGTAAGATGTACACATTTTAGATTTCTTGGAATAAAGAATTAACTAATTATAGAATATCATAGCTTTTGAACTTTGAAGTTTAACAGATTGGAAAGTTGACCCATCTCACTAATAATTATGCACAAAATAGCCAGGTGTGGTGGCTCACGCCTATAATTCCAGCACTTTGGGAGGCCAAGGCAGGTGGATCACTTGAGGCCAGGAGTTTAGACCAGCCTGGCCACATGGCAAAACCCTGTCTCTACTAAAAATACAAAATCAGCCAGGCATGGTGGCGCATGCCTATAATCCCAGCTACTCGGGAAGCTGAGGCAGGAGAATTGCAGGTATGAAGGGGCTGGCCACCCCGTCCACATTCCAGCCAGAAATGGGGAGAGCAGGGAAGGGGAGGGACCAGCATTTCCTTCTAAGTCCAGGACTCATTTTTTGTGCACATCGCTTCATCTTGCATCCTGTTGGCTAGAACCTAGTCACCTAGTGACATCTAGCTACACGTTTTTATTTTTGGCAAGCTTGAACCTGGTGGGTGGAGGTTGCAGTGAGCCGAGATCACACCAGTGCACTCCAGCCTGGGCAACAGAGTGAGGCTGTCTCAAAAAAGGAAGCGACTAAGGAAATAATAATAATGCACACAATGACCGTGCCATCGTAAGTTTATTTTTTGTAGAATAAAGAAGTCAGTATTTATTCGGTGATCTGAAGTGTTTGATAAACAAACTGTTTGGATATCATTAACTTTCTGCAGGTCAGAAGTGCACATTCCTGCTGTCTCAGTACAATTTGGTGTCATCCTTGAAGCATACTGCCGGGGAAGTGTGGGGCACATGAAAGTGCTTTCTAAGCAGGTATCAGCTATTTTGTTTATTCATTTTTTCTTTTTTTGACAGACAACATTTAAAGCATGAATATCAGCTTGTTTTAATCTTCATGTTCAATTTGATACATGGTGTTTGATCAGTTTTATCAAATGCCATTTCTCCCACATTTATTTCATAGAAGTCTCAGTAACAAACAACTTGATTAATACATTCTTTTATCAAAATTTAGGTCAAAAAGTGAAGTTTTGATGAACTTAGCAGAAAAATACTAACTGAATGCTACCTGAAAAATAATTACTCGGAATTCCTAATATATTCTATATTAATCCCAAAGTGCTAAGAAATGCAGATGTGAACCACCATGCCCAGCCCCACCCCACCCCTGCCTTTTTTTTTTTGAAATGGAGTCTTGCTCTGTTGCCCAGGCTGGAGTGTAATGGCACTATCTCAGCTCACCGCAACCTCCACCTCCCGGGTTCGAGCGATTCTCCAGCCTCAGCCTCCCGAATAGCTGGGACTACAGGCATGTGCCACCATGCCCAGCTAATTTTTTGTATCTTTAGTAGAGATGGGGTTTCACTATGTTGGCCAGGCTGGTCTCGAACTCTTGACCTCGTGATCCGCCTGCCTTGGCCTGCCAAAGTGCTGGGGTTACATGTGTGAGCCATGTACCCGGCTGCCTCACCCTATTTTTATATCAGATTCCTGATATCCAGTTAAACTACTCTTTTCTAATTCCTTTGCATTGCCAGAAGATCTCTCATAGGCTTCCATTAGGTGTTTTTAATATTTAGGATTTTTCATGATGTTAAAAACTTTTTCTGATTCCTTCCTTTTGAAAAGCCCATTAATGATGGTAATAATAGCTAATGTTTATTCATCACTTATTATGGGTCATTTATTCTTCACAACAACATGGAATCAATATGATTAATCCTCTGAATTTTATAGAACCTTGAAATATATCTCACATCTCTGCCCATTTCCCTTGTGTTTATGGCTATCATCCTAGTCCAAGCTACTATTCTTTTTCCACTGGACTTCTTCATTAACTTCCTAAATTGTGCCCCTGTTTCCCTTCCTACATGTCCCCCCACATTCTGTACACAGAAGATAAAGTGACCTTTTAAAAATGTAGACTGTGGCCACATGCAGTGGCTCACACCTGAAAACCCAGCACTTTGAAAGGCTAAGGTGGGAGGATCACTTGAGCCCAGAAGTTTGAGACTAACCTGCACAACATAGTGAGACCTATCTCTAGAAAAAATTAGAAGGTGGCTTGCAACTATAGTCCTAGCTACTTGAGAGGCTGAGGTGGGAGGATTGCTTGAGCCCAGGAATTTGAGGTTGCAATGAGTTATGATTTGACTGTACCACTACACCCTAGCCTGGGCAATAGAGCAAGACCTTGTCTCAAAAAAAGAAAAAAAGTAAGTAGATTGTATTACATCATTTCCCTTTTAAAATCGCTTTTAAAATCCCTTCAATACTTTTTCATTGCACTATGAGTAAAATTCAAATTTTCTGCCAAAGCCTATTAGGCCGTATGTAGTCATAACTTGCTTAATGTCATCATATAACCAGTTTCCACACTGCATATTTCTTGAAGCCTCAGCTTGGTGTTAGAGACAATAAAAGGATGATGTATGTATGAACAAATTATTCTTACTCCTGTTTTTCTTTTCTTTTTTTTTTTTTATTGATGAATTGTGAGAGGAAGACTTTACCCTGTACATAGCAGTTCTTGTTATTACTATAAACTTATAAAAGAACAAGGTGTTGAAACACTTCAAGTATTAGACTTATGGCCATGGGGTATTCAGGACACTGTTCCAGGAAGTGTGGATATCAACACTAATTGTTGATGGAGCATGAAAACTTTCAACTGTACAGACATGGAAGAAGTTTCAAATTTCAAATACTTGTAAAAGGTTCCTCTTTGCTTAGCCCAGTTTTTATCTGGTTGCCTTGTCACCAGTGTTTGTACGGCTCCTGAAACTGTTGAGAAGTAGAGTGATCTGTGGTTTTAACAGATGGCTGACTTGGCAAGTTTCAGTCATCTCAATTTTATCGTCAAGCTGCATAGGTCCTTCCTAGTTTCCTGTGAGCAAGGTCTCAGCCTCTGTGGAAACTGCATGCTTGAATTCATATCCCTACATAGTCTTAGTGGTTTCCTTGCATAGAAGCAGAGTTTAAAAATGAAAATATGTTATAAATTAAATCTCTTGTTCATGGAATTTCAAGCCACATTGTTTATATTTGTGGTATACATATTTTGTATGCTTGTTACATACTGTATACTTTTTAATTCTATTTTTAACATTTGTTTTTTCCAGTTTTAATGATATACTCATAAAATAAGGTGCTCCTTCTTTATGCGTGGCTGAGGTTGTTATGAATTTTACATAATATGACATAAAAGACCCTCAGTTATTAAATAATAAAGTTGAATTTTATTTATTGTTACTATGTATTTATTTATTTTATTTTTTGTGATGGAGTCTCTGTAACCCAGGCTGGAGTACAGTGGCATGTTCTTGGCTCGCTACAACCTCTGCCTTCCAGGTTCAATCAATTCTCTTGCCTCAGCCTCCCTAGTAGCTGGGATTACAGGTGTGTGCCACCACACTCGGCTAATTTTTGTATTTTTAGTAGAGAGGAGGTTTCGCCATATTGGCCAGGCTCGTCTTGAACTCCTGACCTCAAGTGATCCGACCACTTCAGCCTCCCAAAGTACTGGGATTACAGGCGTGAGCCACTGCACCTGACCCTTATTTATTTATTTTTTGAGACATAGTCTCACTCTGTTGCCCAGGCTAGAGAGTGCAGTGGTGCGATTTTGGCTCACTGTAGCCTCCAGCTCCCGGGTTCCAGTGATTCTCCTGCCTCAGCCTCCTGAGTAGCTGGGATTACAGGTGCACAACACCATGTCTGGCTAATTTTTGTATTTTTACTAGATAGGGGGTCCATGTTGGCCAGGCTGGTCTTGAACTCCTGGCCTCAACTGATCCACTTGCCTCAGCTTCCCAAAGTGCTGGGATTACAGATGTGAGCCATTGCACCCAGCCTAAAGTTGAATTTTAAATGAAATGGTTTTGATTTAGTTGGCCATTGTTGATACACCTTGTACTACTTGCATAAGTTTTTTTTTTTTTTTACTTGCATAAGTTTTGATGGCCATAGTTATTATAAAAACAAGTAATTTAGATTTGAATAACCAATAGTATGTCTGTATTCACACTTACTTTATTATAAAATAATTATTTCTAGCTATTCTGTTAATGGAGATAGAATATATTGAAATATCATACAAGAGTGATGACAAGAAGTAGATATTAAGGTTGAATAGCAAGAACCTTAGAGTTACTTCTACATAGGTTTTTCTCTTATACTATGAAGTTGGCCAAATGGACTGGTTTAGGTTAGTGATGTCTCAAATTCTACTATACAATGAATTACAGAATATTGAATAGTTTGTTTCTTTTTTTTTTTTTTTTTTTTTGAGACAGTTTCTCACTCTCTTACCCAGGCTGGAGTGCTGCAATGGTTTAATCTTGGCTCACTGCAACCTCCGCCTCAGATTAAAGCGATTCTTATGCCTCAGCCTCCCGAGTAGCTGGGATTACAGGCAAGTGCCACTATGCCTGGCAAATTTTTGTATTTTTTTTTTGTAGAGATGGGGTTTCACCATGTTGCCCAGGCTAGTCTCAAACTCCTGACCTCAAGTAATCCACCTGCCTCAGCCTCCCAAAGTGCTGGGCCACATTTATCTTCTTAAGTACCCATAGTGTGCACCTGGCCCACATTTATCTTAAGTACCCATAATCTAAGTCTGCTTTTCTCGAATTTGTAAGATTTTGTTTAAGAAAAGGTTTAAAGAAAGTTTGAAAATGATGCTATAACAACTGTTAAAAATAAATTGTTTATTGTGTGTAAAATGCTTTTCGTAAGTCAAATACTATTTTTACTTCAGCTGGTTATGTGTGTATGTTTGTGAGTCTGTTGGGAGCAGGTGTTATTGATTGATGTGATCACATGATATTATATTACTTTTAGTCAAATGAATTTTTGGTGTGGGGAACTTATTTTTCAGGTTGAAGCACTCAATAAGTTAAAAACTTTAAATAGTTTAATCAAACTGAATGCAGTGAAGTTAAACAGAGCCAAAGGGAAGGAGGCCATGCATACCTGTTTAAAACAGAGTGCTTACCGGGAAGCCCTCTCTGACCTGCAGTCACCCCTGAACCCATGTGTTATCCTCTCGGAACTCTAGTAAGTGACTGTACTTTGCCCAGTGAATCTCCTATGAATAACAAGCAGAAAGTCACTGCCTTAGGGGAGTAGTAGAGTCAGCTGTCAGCCTCAAGAAGTAGAATATAATTAAGGAAGGAAAATCTTAAAAGTTCTCCGAGGCTATGCTTATATTCAATAGGATGTATGCTTATCAGCTAAACTTACCTGTGGATTTAGTGAAACTTATTACAAATGAATTTATATTTCAATTATATGTAATTAAATTTATTTTCTATATTACTGATTTGTAAGAGTTGACAATCCTAATAAGCAAAATGTTGCAAACTATAGTAAATTATTTACTGATTGATTTTCCTATTTTAGAATGAGATCTTGTCTTGAGTGAACTTATTTCTCACTTTCTCATTCCCTACAAAAGTAATAATGGAAAATAATAATCTGTATTCAGTATACTATCAGTATTCAAATGAATCCCTTGTTAAGAAATTAAGAATGGTCTCAAAATAGTTCTGATTTTAATCCAATAATTTGTTCTAATTTTTTATTCACTAAATGTAATAATGTAAAGTTAAGCAAATAAAAGGAAACGAGAGGAGGAATGTTAAGTGGAGAAGGTGAGAAGCGAATCTTGGGTTTTGAGTCCAGCCTATTTTGCATTAGTATATGCCACCCAAGGCTGTCCTCATTGTTGCTTTTCTACCAAGTGGGACTCTTCTAAGTCTGACTCTTCTGCAGACCTGAAAGGAATAGGTGAGGAGTTTTCCCAAGCCTAGTATATCTTGGTAAAATTATAGTCTTCTGTATCATTACACTGAAGTTGACTCATTTTCCCCACTTGATTTCAGTGTTGAAAAGTGCAAATACATGGATTCCAAAATGAAGCCTTTGTGGCTGGTATACAATAACAAGGTATTTGGTGAGGATTCAGTTGGAGTGATTTTTAAAAATGGTGATGGTAAGTCCTGAGATTTTTAACATCATCAAATTTCTTAGAATTATTCATTTGTTGCCATTTTGCTTTGTCTGAAAGGTGATGTGTAGTGTAAGTGTGTAACAGTTTGCAGCCAGGAAGGTAGCTATTAATGGTCATAGAGTCAAATTCAACGTGTCCTAAATGCCTTTTTTTCCCTCTTATAAAATGATTTATACCATTCACTTAAATACACTGTCCCAATGAACCTTCTTTTGTTTCCTCCTACAAACTCCTTTGATTAAAAAGCTTTTGAAATACAAGATATTATTTTTCCTTTTTTTTTTTTGAGACAGGGTCTCACTGTCACCCAGGCTGGGGTGCAATGGCACGATCTTGGCTCACTGCAACCTCCACCTCCCAGGCCCAAGTGATCATCCCACCTCAGCCCCCCAAGTAGCTGGGACTACAGGCACATGCCACACCTGGCTCACTTTTTGTATTTTTTGTAAAGATGGGGTTTCACCATGTTGACCAGGCTGGTGTCGAACTCCTGAGCTCAAGTGATTCACCCACCCCAGCCTCTCAAAGTGCTGGGTTTACAGGCATGAGCCACCGTGCCCAGGCAAGGATATTTTCAGTAATATATTCCTACATCCTGTTTCAGTGATAGCAATATTGATTTTGCTGCCATTGTTTTGTATTTTGATGAAAGTACCTGACAGACTCAAAATTTGTAAAGGAAATGCCTCTGAAGTAATCACACCAGCCAATAGTGGTGACTTGTTAGTTATGTGACTACAAACAAGTCACAGAAAACTAATTGAGCTTCAGGTTTTTCATATCCATGAGAATTATAGCATCTGTATGTCAGGGTTATTAAAAGGAATTGAGATAACACAAGTAAATGTGCTTATCGGAATATGTGCTTACAACTTACAAAGAACTCATAGGGTTTTGCTTAACATTTAATGTCACTTGACCATACAAATGTCATTATGTGGATGTCACTAGTTTTATGTGCTCTATTCCCCGAAAATACCCTTAGACATGATAATAGATCCAACCATTACAGTTTTGTATGCAAAATGTGATGCGGTTACTTATGTGATCTTAAGAACTCTCTGTGTAGTTGTAAAAGCAAGCAAGAAGGAAAAAATTAGCCATGTAATTAATGTAATACACATACAGTGTAATACAAACAGTATTACAGCATACAGTTAGTACAGTAACTTACACATGGTAAACAATTTTTAAAAATCTTTTAATTTAATGTCTAAAATAATGTCACAGGGACATGCTATCCAAAGAGTGTAATATTTGTTATAAAATTAGTGAAAATATTAGCACAGCATTTGTTAATGTTTTTAGTTAATTCTGAGTTAGTCTTGAATTAATTAGTTACAGGGCATAAAAGGAAAAGCACTTGTAATGAAGCAGTTTTGTTTCCCTTAGATTTACGACAGGATATGTTGACACTCCAGATGTTGCGCTTGATGGATTTACTCTGGAAAGAAGCTGGTTTGGATCTTCGGTGAGATCTAGTCTTTTTTTTTTTTTGGTCTGATGTTGTTGTCTTCCCACAGCAAAATATCTAGAATTTCTTGTTAATTCATTCCCTCTTGTTCTTATTTTTAGTTGTTGTTCATAATAATATTTATATAGCACTTTACAATGTACTTTCAAATATGTTTTCTTGCCTAAACTTCTTCAGTTTAAAACTACACATGTGACTGAAATTCCAGAAAGAAGGAATAGGTTTGAATTTTAATAAGGCTTGGACAGACAGCAAGAATTACATTCCAGCCTATGGTTTTGAAAGATGTACTGTGGGTCATGGCAATGACAAAGCCAGAGAAAGTCCTGTGCCTTTTTATACTTAGTCCGGGGACATTCATTTCTCTACCTACCAAGGGAAAAGAGAGGAAAATGTTTAGGTGCATTCTCAGGTTTTTAGCTTGCCACCGTCAATAGGGGTAGATAGTGAGCAAAAGAAGTTTGTGGTATGGTGACAGAAAAAAGGAAACATAAAATCAAGCCTCAGACTGGGAATTGTATTCACAATGAGCAGAACAGGGGGTAAATATTTAAAGAGCCCATAGAAATGAACATAAGGAAAAGATGTGAAAAGGCATTTTATAAAAGGTATAAAAATAAAGTATTAGGCATGGTGGTACACACCTGTAATCCCAGCACTTTGGGAGACCAAGGCGGGCAGATCACTTGAGGTCAGGAGTTTGAGACCAGCCTGGCCCACATGGTGAAACCCTGTCTCTATAAAAATAATAATAATAATGATAAGCCACTATAGGCATGTGCCTATAGTCCCAGCTACTTGGGAGCTGAGGAGGGAGGATTTCTTGAGCCCAGGTGGTCAAGGCTGCAGTGAGCCAAGATCACGCCACTGCACTCCAGCTTGGGTGACAAAGTGAGAACTTATCTCAAAAAAGGAAAAAAAAGAACTCTTAACTTTTAAAATGGAATTATTTATGTACTTTCATAATATATCAAACTGTATATAAATTCTAAATATTTCATAATTTCTATTTTTATCTTATTGAATCCTGAACTATTTAAAATTACAGCTGGATACAGTGGCTCTTGCTTGTAATCCTAATATTTTGGAAGGCCAAGGTGGGAGGATCGCTTGAACCCGGGAGTTCAAGACTGCCCTGGGCAACAGAGCAAGACCCTATCTCAGTAAATAAATAGATAAATAAATAAAGTTTAATTTCCAAAAGCATACTTTTTTGTTTATCTAAGATTTCTAATTTTATTGTGTTGTTATTGTATCAAGTATATGTTCAGATCTATATTCTCATTAAAGTTCAGTTTGGATTTGTCACTTCATAGATATGTTACAACCTCCTATTATAATTGACATTTGTCGTTGCCTGCCTGCAATCTTGCCAGTTTTTATCTTGATCTTATATTGGTTTTTTCTTTTTTTGTTTGTTTGTTTTTTGAGTCAGAGTCTTACTCTGTCACCCAGGCTGGAGTGCAGTGACATGATCTCAGCTCACTGCAACCTCCTGGGTTCAAGCAATTCTCGTACCTCAGCCTCCCTAGTAGCTGGGATTACAGGCACGGGTCACCAGGCTTGGTTTATTTTTGTATTTTTAGTAGAGACGAGGTTTCACCGTGTTGGCCAGGCTGTTCTCAAACTACTGGCCTCAAGCATTGATCTTGTATTTATAAATCTGTGCAAGGTTGGGTTTCTTTTAGCCTCTGTGCCCTCCTTTGTCATTAAGAAATATGCCTCTTAATCCCTAGTAATTTTGTTTTAGTCTGTTTTGTCCAAAATTGACATTTGTATACCAGCTTTATTTTGGTTAGTATTTACCTTTGTATCTTTTATTTTTAACTTTTATTTCATTTTATATTTATCTCCTGTAAATAGCATATAGTTGAATTTTTTTGTGAGGATGGATTTACTCCAATATGAAAGTATTTTATTAGGAAATTTTAATTATTTATTGTGATTACTATATATTTATTTATTTCTACTATCTTATTGTATGTTTTATGTTTACAACCTTGTTTTTGTCCTTTTTCTCATTTCCTTTTGTTGGATTGATAGGGGTTTAAAATTTTCATTTTCTCTTTCTATAAAATACTTTTAAAATTCTTACTTATTAAAAAAAATTTTTGTTGTTAGAGATGGAGTCTCACTCTCACCCAGGCTTGAGTGCACTGGCATAATCATAGCTCACTGTAGCCACAGACTCCTTGGTAACACAATCATAGCTCACTGCAGTCACAAACTCCTGGGTACCAGCAGTCCTCTCACCTCAGCCTCCTGAGTAACTGGGACTACAGGCACATGCCACTATGCCTAGTTCATTTAAAAATTATTTTGAGAGTCAGTCTCTCACTATGTTGCTCTGTCTGGTCTCAAACTCCTGGCCTCAAGCGTTCCTCCCACCTCGGTCTCCCAAGTTTACAGGGATTACAGACATGTGCCACCATACCCAGCTCTTACATAGAATCTTTATATGCTATATTATTTATTTTAGGGAATATTCTTAAGTTTTTAGACTGCATATTTGATTTAGTAAATTCTTTTTTTTTTTTTTTTTAAAGACAGTCTCACTCTGTTACCGAGACTAGAGTGCAGTGGCACAATCTCGGCTCACTGCAACCTCCACCTCCCGGGTTCAGGCGATTCTCCTGCCTCAGCCTCCCAAGTAGCTGGGATTATAGGCATGTGCCACCATGCCTGGCTAATTTTGTATTTTTAATAGAGATGGGGTTTCTCCATGTTGGTCAGGCTGGTCTCGAACTCCCGACCTCAGGTGATCTGCCCGCTTCAGCCTCCCAAAGTGTTGGGATTACAGGCATGAGCCACCGCGCCCATCCTGATTTAACAAATTCCAAAGTTAATCCATAACTTAGCCGTCTTCTTGATCATTATAGGTACTTAAGGAAAATTCTACCACTTATATTTTAACTAATATTTAAGAACTCCTTATATTAGTTATTTGTTATGGTGAATTTTTAGTAGAATTTCTTATATACAATTTTAAAGATTTCTTTATTCACCATTGCTTTTTGTAACATACTCCCTCACTCCAGGTTTTGTCTAAAAACAAATTTATATTACCCTCAATCTTGAGTAAGGCTGGGCATGGTGGCTCACACCTGTAATCCCAGCACTTTGAGAGGCCAAGGTGGGTGGATCACCTGAGATCAGGAGTTCAAGACCAGACTGACCAACATGGTGAAACCCCGTCTCTACTAAAAACACAAAATTAGCAAGGCATGGTGGCACATCCCTGTAGCCCCAACTACTTGGGAGGCTGAGGCAGGAGAATCTCTTGAACTCAGGAAGAGGGGATCATAGTGAGTAGAGATGGCGCCATTACACTCCAGCCTGGGCAACAAGAGCAAAACTCCATCTGAAAAAAAAAAAATCTTTGTAATAGTTTAGCTGGGTATGGAGTTTTTGTTTATTATTATTGGGATACAGTATAATTGTCATATCACAATTCACTGGTTTAGAGTGTTCAGTGGTTATATGCATTTTCTGAGTTGTGCAACCATCACCACAGTTAATTTTACAACATTTTTATCAACCCTCCAAAAACCCTGCACTCCTTAGCTGTTACCCCCATCCCCCTCCCTGAAACCACTCCAACTCTAGGCAACCACTAATTAATTTTCTATAGATGTACCTTTTTTGGACATTTCATATAAATAGAAACACAATATGTAGGCCTTTGTCACTGGGCTTCTTTATCTAAGCATAATGGCTTCAAAGTGTATTCAAGTTTTAACAGTGACCAGTGTTTCATTTCTTTGAATCATTGTCAAGCAATATTCTTTTGCAAGGATGTGCCACATATTCATACATCAGTTAATGAATATTTTGGTTGGTTTCACTATTTTGCTATTATGATAACTGCTATAAAACAATACATAGATAAATGTACACAATTAATGCTATAAACATTTGTGTACAAGTTTTGAGTAAATCTGTGTTTTAAATTCTTTTGGTAAATACCTAGGATTAAAATTACTGGGACTGATGTTAACTTTATGTTCAACTTTTTGAGAAACTATCAAACTGTTTCCCACACACCTGCATCATTTTACATTCCAACCAGCATGTACAAAGGTTCCAGTTTCTCTTCATTCTCACCAACACTTGTTATTGTTCATCTTTTTTTTATTATTGCCACCCTAGTGGGTTTGAGGTGTTACCTCATTGTGGATTTAATTTGCATTTTCCCAATGACTAATGTTGTTGAGCAGCTTTTATGTGCTTGTTGGTTATTTGTATACTTTCTTTGGTGAAATGTCTATTTAGATCCTCTGCTCATTTGTAAATTGGGTTATTTGTCTTTTTATTGTTAAGGTATAAGAATTCTTTATATATTTTGTATACTGGACCCTTCTTAGATAAATTATTTGCAAATATGTTTTTCTGGTTGTTTGTTCACTTTAATTTTTAAATAGTGTGTGTGGTAGGAATCTAACTTTATTCTTTTCCATTTAGATATATAGTTGTCTCACTCAGCACCATTTGTTGAAAAGATTATTCTTTCTTCATTGAATTATCTTGGCATCTATGTCAAAAATCAATTGATTATACATGTGAAGGTTTTTTTCTGAACTCTAAGTTCCGTTCTATATGTCTGTCCCTATATGTAGTTTTGGTTACTGTGACTTAATAATAAGTTTTGAAATCAGGAAGAATGAATCCTCCAACCTTTGTTCTTTCTCTCTTTTCATTTATCTGGGATTGTGTTAATTTTTCCTTTGTTTCTGAATAAGAATTTTGCTACTTGATAGGTTTTCCTTCAGCATGTCTAATACATCATCCCACTGTCTTCTGGCTTCCCTGGTTTCTAGTGAGAAATCAGCTGTTAATCTCATTTAAGATCCTTGTAAGTGATGAGTCATATCTCTCTTGTACCTCTCAAGATTCTCTTTATTTTTGGCTCTTGACAGTTCGATTATAATATGCCTACTTCTATTAGAGTTTATTCTACTTTGAATTAATTGAGCATCCTGGACATATATATTATTGTTTCTCATTGAATTTGGGGAGTTTCTGGCCATAATTTTTTCATATATTTTTTCTGCCTCTCTCTTATCTCCTTCTGAAACTGCCATTATGCGTTTATTGCTATGCTTGATGGTGTTCTACAGGTCTCTAAGGCTCTGTTCTTTTTTCTTCATTATTTTTTCTTTTGTTTCTCTGATTAGATAATTGACCTATCCTCAAGTTTGCCGATTTTTTATTATGCTGGAATCTGCTGTTGTGCCTTCCTGGTGAATTTTTAAATTTCAGTTATTGCCCTTTTCAACTCTGGAATTTCTGTTTGATTCAATCAAATAATTTCTATCTATTGATAGTCTTCCTTTGTTGATACATCATTCTCAGTTTTTTCTGTTTTGTTTGTTTTGAGATAGAGTCTCGCTCTGTTGCCCAGGCTGGAGCATAGTGGCGCGGTCTCGGCTCACTGCAACCTCCACCTCCCAGGTTCAAGCGATTCTCCAGCTCAGCCTCCTGAGTAGTTGGGACAGTGACAAGCAGCCACTACAACTCCTGGCTAATTTTTGTACTTTTAGTAGAGACAGGGTTTTATCATATTGGCCAGGCTGGTCTCGAACTCCTGACCTCAAGTGATCCACCTGCCTTGGCCTCCCAAAGTGTTGGGATTACAGGTGTGAGCCACCACGCCCAACCTTATAATTCTTCAGACATGGTTTCCTTTAGTTCTTTGAACATGTTTAAAATAGGGGTTTTTAAATCTTTGTGTAATAAGTTCAAAATTTGAGTTTCCTGAAGGTCAGTTTCATTGAATGCATTTTTCCGGTATATGTGCCATGCTTTCTTGTTTCTTTGTATGTCTCATACTTTTTGCCAAAAACTGTTCAATTTAAATAATTTTACAACTCTGAAAATCAGATTCCTTCTCCCTTCAGGATTTGTTGTTGTGGCTGTTTGTTTATTTTAGTGATTTTTTTGAACTAATTATATAAAGTTTTTATTTTCTGTCATGTGTGGTCACTGATGTCTTTGCTTAGTTTATTGGTCAGCTAATGGTTGACCTGATTTTCTTAAAAGCCTGGAATCCACCCCTCGTCCAGTCTGTTGAGGCACTTTATGCGCATGTTGGGTCATGCCTTCAATAGTCAGTCTGGTAGTTCAGAACTGTGCCTTAGCCCTAACTTTCTGCTTTCACAAAGCCCCCAAGTTAGCCATAGTTGAGAGCCAGGGCCTTGTAAGCTCTTTCCTCTGCATGTACACAGACCTGGGAATCCACAATAGTATCCATGCACATGGCCTTCTAGATTCCTACCAGTAATTTTGGAGCTTTTCAATGCATCATATGGACATCTAATCACCTATCTTTTCCTTTTAAGCTTTCAGTTAGCTTGTTGGTTCCCCCAGCTGTTATTTACCCCCAAGACAGCTTCAATGTTAAACAGATGCCTCTGAGTGTTTTTGAGAAACTCCCCGGGAAAAAGGCAGTTCATGCTAGGTGAGAGCTGAGTCAGGTCAAATAAACATAGTATTGTAAGTGGGATCTTCCTGGAAACTACCAAAGAGGCCAAAGAATGACAGTTCTGTGGGAATTGGGCTTTGAAGGAGCTCCAACTTCATTTTTCTTTCCCCTAGTGACTGTCAGACTTGCATTCACCATGATTGTGGGCTGTTTGTTGTCAAGGCTACCACATAACTGGGAAGGGGGTTGGGACTAGGCCATGGTAAAACAAAAGAGATTCAAGGGTGTGTGGTGTGTGTGTGTGCGTGTTTTAAATAAACACTCATTGGATTGCTGCAAGCCTTTGTTATATTTTCAGAACTCTAAAATAGTTGTTTCTGACAATTTTTGTCTGTATTCTTGTTGCTTTTATGGAAAAGTAGATATTCAGAGTTTGGTATCATTTGGCTATAGAAGTTTGAAATCCAAATTGACTGTTTTCCTCAGAAGCCTTGAGGATATTATTCGTCTTCTCATCTCTGTATTTAGAAGTCTGTTCTCAGTCTAGTTATTGGTTCTTTGTAAGTAATGTCTTTTTTACACCTTAGTGCATCAAAGTTTCTCTTTGCCTTTAGTGTCTGCAGGCACAATACACAATTGTGCGTGTGTATTTCTTTTCTTTTTTTCTTCACCATTTTCATTGTGCCTTTTCAAAGAAGTCACATCTTTTAGTTTCTAAAAACTTTGAACATTTCCTTCAGTATTGCAGTTCTCCTACTCTCGTCTTTTTCTGCAGCTCTAGTAAATTTATGTTAAACTTTCCTATTCTCTCCTTTATGTCTCTTAACTTTCGATATTTTCTATCTTTTCATATCTTATTATAACAGTTTTACTTAAGTCTCTGTGTGCTCTGGCATTGAGACCAGGCTGAGTCTTTTCATATCTTTATGCGACTTTCTTAGTAATTTCCTATTCTTTTCCAGTTAATTAATTATCTCTGCAACAGTGTTTACTCTCCTGTATTGTATTTTTTTTCTGCTTAGACTGTCTGTTCTTTTTCATCTCTTTCATTTTAAAGTCTCTCTCTCTTTTTTTTTGGACGGAGTCTCGCTCTGTCGCCCAGGCTGGAGTGCAGTGGTGCAAACCTGGCTCACTGGAAACTCAGCCTCCTGGGTTCACGCCATTCTCCTGCCTCAGCCTCCCGAGTAGCTGGGACTACAGGCGCCCACCTCTGCGCCCGGCTAATTTTTTGTATTTTTAGTAGAGACGGGGTTTCACCGTGCTGACCTCGTGATCCACCTGCCTTGGCCTCCCAAAGTGCTGGGATTACAGGCATGAGCCACCATGCCCAGCCTTTTTTTTTTTTTTTTTAAACGGAGTTTCTCTCTCTCGCCCAGGCTGGAGTTCAGTGGCACGATCTTGGCCAACTACAATCTCCACCTCCTGGGTTCAAGCGATTCTCCTGCCTTAGCCTCCCCATTAGCTGGGATTACAGGAACCCGCCACCATGCCCAGCTAATTTTTGTGTTTTTAGTAGAGGCAGGGTTTCGCCATGTTGGCCAGGCTGGTCTCGAACCGTTGAACTCAGGTGATCAACCTGGCTCCGTCTCCCAGGTCAAAGTGCTGGGATTACAGGCGTGAGCCACCACGCCCAGCCTAAAGTCTCTTTCATACTGTTCTTTTTTAGTTCTTGGGATATTACTTTTTCATTTATCTGCGTAACTTTATTCATTTCCTGATGTAGTTAATAATACTCAGTTTTGAATTCATTATTGATGGATATTATGTTTTCTGTAAAGGTCCTTTGCTTCCTGGGTTATGAATATATCTGTAAAAATGAGTTTGTATTTTGTTTGTGCTGTTGCCAAAGGCTGGTACACACGATCAACCAGTTTTTATGTTAACTCCCTACCTTCAGACCATCACACCTCATAGTTTATATTTAGATCTCACAAGAGAGTATGGGAAGGCTTGAATTTTTGCACTTACACGAAACTGATTTTTCTTGCCCACCCAGTTTCTGGGGGTAGATGGGAAACTTTATACCACATCATCTGATCAGTGAACAGATATTTCAAGTTCCAGTCCTCCCAAACCTCAGCTTTGTGTAGTGTGGGATATGATGAGGTTTCTCTTCAAATAATCTGATCAATCTTTTATTCTTTAATTCATATTACCCCCTGCTTTTTTTCTCCTTTTTCTCCCTTTTTTTCCTTTTTGCCTTTGTTAGATGCTCAGGCACGCCACAGTACCAAGCGTTATCAGTACCAGCTCACATTCCTTTCCTTATTTAGAAAGAGGACTAACTTTCTAGCTCATTACAGATACCCCTTCCCCTTCCTCTCCACTGTTTTTTTACGTGCCCACCCTATCTAAAAATAATCAAATGTTTAGCCAACCGGGATTAGTTTAGGTTGTACAACCCGACCCCAGCCAATGGAGAAAGAGTACAGGGGCAGGAACGTCAGGAATAAAGGCTCTAGTGCCCCTTTGTTCAGGTGTGCTCTCATGGCAACTGGCGAAGGAGGCACCCCTCTGCTCAGAAATAAATTTGCTTTCCTAAGAATCCTTTGTTCCCCAGCACTTTGGGAGGCCGAGGCGGGCGGATCACGAGGTCAGGAGATTGAGACCATCCTGGCGAACACAGTGAAACCCTGTCTCTACTAAAAATACAAAAAATTTAGCCAGGCGTGGTGGTGGGCGCCTGTAGTCCCAGCTTCTCGGGAGGCTGAGGCAGGAGAATGGCGTGAACCCGGGAGGCGGCAGAGCTTGCAGTGAGCGGAGATCGCACCACTGCACTCCAGCCTGGGCGACAGAGCGAGGCTCCATCTCAAAAAAAAAAAAAAAAATCCTTTGTTCAAGTGTTCAGTTTCCTTAGGATTTTGAGCCTTAGTCCTAACATTAGTTCGATGTCGGGTCCTGATCCTACCTCATGGGCCTAAGTCCATGACTGTTTTTGGTGGGCATTGAAATGTCAGCCAAGTCTAACTTCCTGAGCCACTGCTGTGAGTAATCTCTATTTTTGGAACCTAGAGGTCTTTTTTTCTTTCTTTTTTAACCACACCCATTTATAAAACCTTTGGACTTTATCATTTTTTTAATGTGATTTAGTATCTACAGCTACTTAGTCTACAAGGTTGCTAGAAACAGTTAGACTTGTGATCGACTTTGTTCCTGCAAGATTATAATATCTCCTGATTAATTTCTTAAGTTTCAGTTATAGTCTGTTCATTATGAAATATATATGTATATATATTTTAAGAACTTGCAGCCCTTTATTATTAACTGAACCAGGCATTGTATTAAGTTCTTCTCATAATATCATATAGGCTTACAACTCTATAGGGCTATGTTACTTCTTTTTAACACATTAAAAATTAAAGTGCTAGAGATTTTAAACAAAGGTTACAGAAATATTAAATGGCAGAGTTAAATTCAAATCCAGGACTGCCATCCTGGCTAACATGGTGAAACCCCGTCTCTACTAAAAACTACAAAAAACTAGCCGGGCGAGGTGGCGGCGCCTGTAGTCTACTGCCTCTCCTGAGGCAGGAGAATGGCGTAAACCCGGGAGGTGGAGCTTGCAGTGAGCTGAGATCCGGCCACTGCACTCCAGCCTGGGTGACAGAGCGAGACTCCGTCTCAAAAAAAAAAAAAAAAAACACACAAATCCAGGACTGTCAGACTCGAAATTAATGTCTGTTTATTATTTTACCCATCTGGCTAAGTGAGAAAACAATTGTGGTAAGACATGTCTAGTACTATTCTTGGTTTATCAAAGTATAATGGTGCCTAAAATACCTAAATTTCCTTTTTTTTTTAAAAATAAATAATCTTTTATTTTTAGGTTTTTCAAGTTACACTTTCCAGTAGTGTAAAGGTAGAAAGAGCAATTTGATTTGAGTGTTGTTCCTTTAATGGGATTGTAGATGTGATTAGAATAAAGAAAAGAGATCATAATTCATCTAAAAAGGACACCGTGGCTACCACAGGTGACAGATTTTTTCTTTTAAATTAGGAGGAATTTCTAATGCAGCTGTGTAAAAATAGAATTGGTAGCTTTGAATAGGTAGCAAGTTTTTCAACCACTCATAAGGTATACTGCATAGGTGAGGGGAATAAGTCACTAGAATAAACTGTCTGCTTGAGGACCATAAACCCAGTTGGACCTGGGCTACCTGTTTTTGTAAATGAAGTTTTACTGGCACACAGCCATTTAGTTACATATTATGTATGGCTGCTTTTGTGCTGCAACTACAGAGTTGAGTGTTTAGTCTGTAGTGCCTAAAATATTTATTATCTGGCTCATTCCGGGAAGAGTTTACCAACTCCTCCTATATAAAGTAAACCTCCAGGAATATATTTTTACTTGACTGATCCCACAAAAAAGGAGGGAAACTTCAAGCTGAAGTTTAGTAATTCATTTGTTCTTTCCAAGGTTAGCACAGAAGCTACACAGTGGTCTTCTTTGCTAATAGTAGATTCAGACCATATGATGAGCCTCATTTAGTTATGAAAAGCTAAGCTAAAGACTGTTTCCTGGCATTCTTAGTTCCATCAGCCTAACTGAAAACCCCAACCAAGTTATTCTTAGTTTTGATTTTATTTATCTAAATGTAAAGCACATTTAGCATCAAATGAAGTTCATTGTGACCTCAGACAATGGGAGGCAGCCACATGTGGGAGTGCTGGAAATAAATCTGGTGTCTAGCTGATGGGAAACATTGTGTGAAGAAAAAGGAACTTGTCTGTCCAGAGAAATCTTTGCTGACTTTTTGTACTCTGACCCCATGTTTTTAAAAAATGAAGGACTTTAATTTTTTTTAAGTTCATTTCCAAACTGATACGTTTTTCTCACCAAACCTTTTTTACTGTTTCTATAAATATATGTGCTCCAATGTTTCTATTTTGTTTGTTTTTTCTTTCGGCCAGCTGTTTAGGTTAAAGTGGGTCACGTAGCACACACTCTTTTAAGGTCAATCCCCAATCTTGAGGTACCTTCTATACATTACTGTTTTAGTACTTGTAACAGTGCCATGTTTGCATGATTGAAAAATGCATATTGCTCATTTTCATTTTTCTGTGATGTTCCAAAATAATCTTTTGGTATCTTTCATGTCAACTTAGATCATTTGTAAGACACTGATATGTTAGGACACCCTGACCTCCTTTGGCGAACAAGTAATAAGCAACTCTTATAGGCTGGGTACATGTAAACCTATCTAGCCTTGGGTAGATTTGCCAGTCCTCTGCACACCCCCACTCCACCCCAACAAATACATGTGAAATCAATTTTTTGACAGTTGCCTCCATTAAGACTTCATATCTGAATTACACTAATGGAGTTTACCTTTTACATCCCTTTTTTTTTTTTTTTTTTTTTTGAGACAGGGTCTCACTGCATCACCCCAGCTGGAGTGCAGTGGCACAATCATGGTTCACAGCGTCCTCAACCCCTTGGGCTCAGGTGATCTTCAGCCTCCTGAGTAGCTGCCATAGGCACCTGCCACTATGCCTGGCTAATTTTTGTACTTTTTGTGGATACGAAGTTTCACCATGTTGTCCAGGCTGGTCTTGAACTCCTTGACTCAAGCAATCTGCCCACCTTGGCCTCCCAAAGTGTTAGGATTACAGGCATGAGCCACCACGCCTGGTCTACTTCCCTTTTAAGAGACCTATACAAAAGTTATTTAATGACAGTGGTGTCAGCAGTCTCAGAGGGTTGGAGGAAGAAGGTGGAAATAATGCAAGCGTTAGGCAAAAGATTTAAACTTTTCTCCTTTGGAAGCCATGGGCTACGGTACTACTCAGACTTTGGTCATTGTGTCAGAGTCAAAATCAGAGATATGAAAGAAAAATACCACATATTCTCACTCATAAGTAGGAGCTAAATAATATATACACATAGAAGTGGGGTATGGGTTGATGGGCAGTGGGGACTTAGATGGTTGGCATGGGTGGTTGATGGCAGGTTGCTTGGTGGGTACAATGTGTGTTGCTACACTGAAGGCCCTGACTTCACCACAGTGCAATATATCACTGTAGCAAAATTGCACTTCTACCCCATGAATATATACAAGTTGTAAAAAACAAATTTTTAAAACCAGATAACTTGCTATATACCTATTTAGAGTAAGGATATGGTGCTGCCTTCCCCATGTTGTAGAATTTATTTCATTTTTAAATGCTTGATTTAGTGTGAAAGGTAACAAATTGCTACTTAAGTCAGAAAGTCTGAGAAAGGAGGGTAAACATTACTGAAATTGTAGTCTTGGCCTTTATAAGAAGTGTAGAAGTTGAGTGCAAAGGGGACCTAGGTAAGATGATCAGGGCCCAAGAGTTTGTCCCCAGCTTGACTTCTGTCAAACTGTGTCTCTGAGAAGGATGTTTTTTCCTTCTCATTGTGAACATTCTACTCTCAAGGCACTGAAAGCTTTTATCATTGCCTGCTTTTGAAAAGGAAGTTATTGGACTTCTGCCTACTTTGGCTGCAACTGGAGTGAGAGGAGATGCAGGAAAGTGAGAAAGTGCTCTTTAACCTGACAGTGTTTGCTTTACATGTGTTATGTCATGATAAGAATAAGGGGTGTCATTAAAAACATTAATGGTGCATTAGAAGAATGCTTCATTCTCTTATTTTGTATTTTGACAGTTCTGCTCCCAACCTCATTTTGCTAGAACTAGAAAAGTGTTTTTATTATTTTTTTCTGAGATGGAGTTTTGCTCTTGTTGCCCAGGCTGGAGTGCAATGACACAGTCTCGATTTGCTGCAACCTCTGCCTCCTGGGTTCAAGCAATTCTCCTGCCTCAGCCTCCCGAGTAGCTGGGATTACAGGTGCCTGCCACCATACCTGACTAATTTTTTGTATTTTTAGTAGAGACAGGGTTTCAGCATGTTGGCCAGGCTGGTCTTGAACCCCTGACCTCAGGTGATCCACCTGCCTCAGCCTCCCAAAGTGCTGAGGTAACAGGCATGAGCCACTGTGCCTGGCTGAAAAGTGCTTTTAAAAAAGCATAAAATAGTTTAATTTTTTTTGGAAGGAGTTTTAGAAACTTTAATTTTAGAAACTATCTGATTGTGATACATGCTAACACACTCATGTACTCCCTCCTCCTCACACAACACACACACAGCCTATCTTTGTCGCTCATAAAGGCCTTCAGAAGCTTTCTCAGTGCTTTTAGGAGTATGACAGAAGTCCTTACATGGCCAACAAGGACCTGCATGGTCCTTTCAACACTTATTTTGTCTTCCTCATCTTTCTTTTGTGCTCCCCCTTGTGCTCTCCTCCAGCCCTGCTGTCATTCCTCCACATGGAAGTCTTCCCGCCCCCGCCCAAGACAGAGTCTTACTCTGTCACCAGGCTGGAGTGCAGTGGCTCACTACAACCTCCACCTCCCGGGTTCAAGTGATTCTCCTGCCTCAGCCTCCCAAGCAGCTGGGACTACAGGCACACACCACCACGTCCAGCTAATTTTTGTATTTTTAGTAGAGACAGGGTTTCACCATGTTGGCCAGCATGGTCTCAATCTCTTGATCTCATGATCTGCCTGCCTCAGCCTCCCAAACTGCTGGGATTACAGGCGTGAGCCACCGCACCCAGCCAGGAAGTCTTTTTTGACTCCTGCCATATTCTTCTGGCACTTCTTCCTTATACAGAGATCACACATGCACATTGTACATTTGCAATTTATAAGCTCAAGTGAGTGTAGGAACTGCTGCTCTTTGGTTTTCTTGTTTGTTTGTTTGTTTGTTGCTTAGTTTTGTATTTCCAGGATCTAACACAATGCTTGGTTAGCTGTACCCAAGTATTTATTGAGTACATGAATTCCATCCATTCTATTTTCTGTAGCTACCTGATCTTTGTTTGAACCTTTCAAGATATCTCATTCCATTTTGGTGTTCTTATTATAATAGAAATTAGAGAAAATATTTGCAACCAGAATGAGAAAAAGGTAATATTAATATACAAAGAGCTCACATAAGTTACTGAAGAAAATGTCTAAAGCCCTAATAAATAGGTAAAGAATGTAAATAGCTAAGTCACAAAAGAAATCTTAGAATGCTTAAAAGATCCAGGCGCAATGGCTTATGCCTGTAATCCCAACACTTCAGGAGGCCAAGGCAGTAGGATCACTTGAAGCCATAAGTTACAAGCCTTGGCGACAAAGCAAGACCCCATCTCTACAAAAAACAAAAAAAACCAGCCAGGCATAGTGGCACTCACTTGTAGTCCCAGCTACTCTGGAGCCAAAGGCGGGAGGATTGCCTTGAGCCCATGGGTTTGATGCTATGGTGAGCTATGATCGTGTCACTGCACTCAGCCTGGGCAACAGAGAGACACACTGACTCTTAAAAAAAAAAATGGCCAAAAGAGATCTGAGAATAATTATCTTTACTAGGCGTCAAATAAGTGCAAATCAAAGCAAACTGCCAACTATTAGTTGAGCAAAAAATTTAATTGATAATCTATTTTTCAGAATGTATTGGTCTAGTTAGAATATCAATTCTCATCTTTCTGACAGAGTACTAGTCCTTTGTAAATATCCAGTCACCTCTTTTCAGTTAAAGTTGCTGTCTCCAAGGAGTTTGCAGTCCAATTGGGGAGGTAAAATCTCAACATAAGAAATGAGAAGTCAGCATGAAGACCCACTGATACCGTATTGCTTTTGCTGCTCTGGTTTAACTCTTTGCTCAGTCACTGTGAACTGTAAAACATGTAGCAGTTCTTCATCTAAATCAGCCTCCCTATCTATTTTCACTCACAAGAAGCAGCCTGTTACATAATCAGTGACTATCTTTGTAAAGACATTTTTACATCTTTTTAATCTAAGACCCATCTAAGGCCCAACTTTAAGTCTTCGATCTTCTACTTAGTTAAATGTGTGACTTTTGGGAAATTGCTTACAGTACTCATTTGTAAAATTGGTAACTTACCTTATAGGGATTGTATTATTCAATTTGTTTATTCATTTTAATATATTCATTGAGCACCTACTGTGTGCTAGGCCTATTCTCAGGCACTGAGGGTACAACAGTGAAGACCCATACTTGGGCAGGTGTGGTGGCTCATGCCTATAATCCCACTTTGGGAGGCTGGGGTGAGAGGATCACTTGAGTCCAGGAGTTCAAGAGCAGCCTGGGCAACATGGCCAAACCCTGTCTCAACAAAAGTTTTTAAAAATTAGCCCGGCATGGTGGTGCATGCCTGTAGTCCCAGCTACTCAGGAGGCTGAGGTGAGAGGATGGCTGGAGGCCATTGAGTTGAAACTGTAATGAACTGAGATCACGCCACCACACTCCAGCTGAGTGACAGAGCGAGACCCTGTCTCAAAACAAAAAGAAAAAAAGATTGTAGGCTTGAATAACCAGAAGGATGGAGTTTCCCTTAACTAACATAATATGTAAACTGTTTAGTCTGGCACATGGCACTTACTGGGTATTCCATAAAGAGTAGTTTATTTCCCCGAAATTTAGAGTAAGAGTGAAAGACTTTGATCCAGTGTACTTCTGTCCACCTACACAAGCAAATAGAATGTTTCACCAGAATAACTAGGTAAAAAATTTTATATGTAATTGGCACATTGGAATCCTTGTAAATTACTCCTGTTGGCCAAGAGACTTCTTTGGTAGAACTTGTGTTTTTCCATATGACTATAGTAATGGCAAGTATATCAATAATAATAAAACTTTTTTAAAAAAATTAAAGAGAAAAGCTTACCAAATTAATGTTTCATTTTAAGGAAAATATGACTCTTTATGCCCATTTTTTTCCTTTCAGGATGTTGCCTTATGGCTGTTTAGCAACAGGAGATCGCTCTGGCCTCATTGAAGTTGTGAGCACCTCTGAAACAATTGCTGACATTCAGCTGAACAGTAGCAATGTGGCTGCTGCAGCAGCCTTCAACAAAGATGCCCTTCTGAACTGGCTTAAAGAATACAATTCTGGGTTCGTTTATTCTGTTTAATTATCATTTTTCTGTACAAACAGCGAAACAAATACTATATGCTCCCAATAGAAGTCATCAGTGTGTTAGAGGAAATATTAGTGTTTTTTATCTATTGCTTCAATTTCATGTTAGAATAAAATGACACATAGCCCTTTCTAAAGTCTTGTAGTTGGTGAATGTTGAATTCTACTTTATCTAGATCAAATTTTCGAGCTCTGCTGTAAAGTTACAATCCATGAATTTAAGTATTTAAAGATAACATACTAAAGCCTTTGTTCAAGTGCATCAGCTTCTCTAATTATGTGAATATATGAACCTAAGTGAGTTTTTAATGAGTTTGTAGATTGTGATTTCTCCAAACGAAAAAATGCAATGCTTGGAATTGTGGCTATGGTGTTAGAAAAGCACTAATATATAGGAAATAAAAGAATTTCACAGTGAGGGGGAAATGGTCAACAAGTGTTTTTGGCTAAAGACTTCAGAGTCAGACACATTTTATCGAGGACTTTTTTAATATGAAAATCAGTTTCCAAATTTTGATCTTAAGGCCTTGTCTGTAGGGAATCTCTATTACTTACTTCTAATTGAAGTCAGTGACTTAAATGGTTGAAACTGCAGTGCTTAAGTCTTAAATATGAAATTGTAGTCAGTCTTTGGTCAAAACTAACAAAAATGTTCCCAACCCCCAGCATGATCTAGCAAAGCCATGGTCTCTTCTAACTACTCTACATGAGCCCACTCACAGCCCTACCGAAACACAGCTCCCAGGACATTTGAATGTCTGAGGCCCAGTTATTTAATGTCTTTGAAGGCAGCTCTCTCAGCCCAGCCCCTGTGATGACCACTCACACTCCCCTTGGCTGATCCACATGTTCTCTCATATGGTTTTGGCAGCTCTGTGTTCTCCTTACAATTAAAAAGGAAACAGAGGTATGGTTTTTGGGTCTCGCTGTACAAGCTTGGAGGCTGAAAACCTTTTTTGCTTCTATTCTTTTCTCTTGTTCAGGGATGACCTGGACCGAGCCATTGAGGAATTTACACTGTCATGTGCTGGCTACTGTGTAGCTTCTTATGTCCTTGGGATTGGTGACAGACATAGTGACAACATCATGGTCAAAAAAACTGGCCAGGTGAGCAGAGCTGCTCCTCAGGATCTGCCAAGGGCCTTAGTAATGCCATTACTTACGTATAGCATAATCTCCTGTGTAACTTAGCCAGATTCTTTAGTGATTCTCAGTGTCATGTCTTTGTCTTTACTTCCGTTTCTCACCGTCTCTCGTTTCATATACAGTCTATTACTTGTATTAATTTGTTTGCTTGCTTGAAGTTAGATGGTAAGCATTTATTTGTTTAAAAAATTATTGAAGGCTGGGCATGGTGGCTCACGCCTGTAATCCCAGTACTTTGGGAGGCCGAGCAGGCCAGATCATCTGAGGTCAGGAGTTTGAGACCAGCTTGGCCAACATGGTGAAATCCCATCTCTACTAAAAATACAAACATTCGCCAGGCATGGTGGCAGGCGACTGTAATCCCAGCTACTTGGGAGGCCGAGGCAGGAGAATCACTTGAACCCAGGAGGTGGAGGTTGCAGTGAGCCAAGATCACCCCACTGCACTACAGCCTGGGCAAGAAGAGTGAAACTCCATCTCAAAAAAAAAAATGATTGAAAAAATTTTTGTAGTTAAAGGGGCCTTTTCTTTTAATATAAGAAATTGTATTTGGGATACATTTGTACTTAACAGAAGGGGCAGATAGGTACTGGATGTATTAAATTTAAAGATAACCAATGCTTGAAAAAAAAGTTGGGATGAACCCCACTTGAGTTATTTTCTCTTTTAGAACATCATACCTAATCATATATGGGAGAAGGGAGAACAGTCGTGTGAGTAATAGCATTCTGGGGTACCTAGGGAATCTAGGCTGTGTTATTTATGAAGTGCTTAAGTTTTCAAATGAAAATTTCATTTTTCAGAGTGACATGCTTGCAAACATTTTTTGTATTAAGCAAAGACAGATGAGATATCTTAGATAATTTTTCAGTTTAGCCACCCTAGGAATTCCCACACTCGCGGCATACTAGAGTGAGGTTCCGTGAGGGACCCAGAGTTTTGTATCTCCTGGGAAATCTGGATTAGTTCTGGCTTGGGCTTTGAGAGTTGATGTGGAATGAATTTGTAATGCACTATAATACATGAATGCACTATGTAGGATTGAGGAATCTTGTGTCCATACTTAAAAGGATTCCCTTGGACTTCTGGCCAATCACATTGAATACTTAGATTTATCTCCATTTTCTTCGGATAGACCTCTAAAACAATAATAAGGAATTAAGAAATATATAAACTCAAGAAGTCAAAGATGATAGGAAAATAGGCCCTAGTGGGTGCAACATATTACCAGACTTGAGGGTGATAGAAAGTGAGATAGAGAAGTGGTAGTGACTTAATAGAAAGTCAGTACTTATAAAGGAGTACGCAAGTCTCATAAAAGCTCTGGAATCAGAGGCACCGTGTATACTGTTCAAGGAGGGATATAGAAAGAGGCTGAAACAGAACTAGTTGGCAGTTTATATATGGAACAGTTAGGCACTCAAGTCCCCTTCCCTTTGCCAAGAAGGAGACAGATTTATTCTCTGAAGAAACTGGTTCTGACTGAAGCACACTTATTTCTACAGAGGCTACAGGAAAGGGTCCCATATTAAAAATGGAGATGCGTGAAAGTCGGCATAGTAAATGGTACAATCTGCAGCCACTTCCACTTGCTTTATTCTAAGAACACTGGCAGCCAGATGTATAGTTGACCCTCAGCGAGAGACTAGATGATTCTATTCTAGAAATCTGATTAGTTCCATTGAGAAGTCCTACAGATCCGACAGTTGAGATTTCTCCCTAGTTTCTCTACAAGGAAGTCCACCAATCAACAAGCAAGCAAGCCTACCACGTGCATAGAATTTTCATTCAGCTTTTTAGTGATTCATTGTTAAATATGAATGGTCAGCTAAGGATTAATATACTTTTTAAAAATGACAATAATTGTTTATGTTTATCATGTACAACATATTGTTTTGAAATATCTCTTCATTGTGGACTTGATAAATTGAGCTGACCTGTGTATTACCTCACATACTTATCTTTTTTTGTGATGATAACATTTAAAACCTAGTGTTTCAGCAGTTTTCAGGAATGCAATATATTGTTGTTAACTATAGTTGCCATGTTGTAAGACAGATCTGCTGAACTTATTCCTCCTATCTAAGTGAAATTTTGTATTATTTGACCAATATCTCCCCAGCACCTGCAGCCACTGTTCTACTCTCTACTGGATTAGCAGACATTTAAGGGAAGCCTCTACCATGAAAGATAGAAACCAAACAACCAAAATAGGGAAGAAAAGAAAAGAACTCTGGGAAAACAGGGTAACTGCAGTAAACAGAGGGTGATTTTAAAAATCAAAGCAAAAAAATACATTGTATCTTTAAAGTAATAATAGGATTCTGTCTTTTACAGTCAGAACGTAGAGGTCTTGAAAATTAGAAATAGGAACAAACAAAAAGTTAAAATAGAAACAGTGTAAATATTTTGTAGCAGGCATACTTGTAAGTGCTTTATATATAATCTAATGCCTTCAGGCCTGATGACAACCTTATAGAGTGGTGGTATTAGCCCCATTTTACAAGTGAGGATATTAAAGCAACAGAGAGTAGACGTATCAGGATTTTAACCCTGGCAATTTGGCTCGTATTCTTTTTTTTAATCCACCATGCCTTAATGTCTCCAAAAAAATATGGTAAATAGAGAAAAGATCCAGAAACAAGAGAGACTCAGTCTAGGGAGGTATACTCTCAGCCTAATGGGAATTCCAGGAAGAAGGAGAATGTCATGAACCCGGGAGGTGGAACTTGCCAGTGAGCCTCCTAGATCACGCCACTCACTCCAGCCTGGGTGACAAAGCGAGACTCCATCTCAAAAAAAAAAAAAAAAGAAGAAGTAAAAGAGAAGAGGAAACAAGGGAGGGCACTTACTAAGCAAATAATACTAAGCCATTTCCCAGAGCCAATGTTCATGAATATCCAGTCAAAATAGCACAAAAATTATCTGATAATGGAAGAAAAACACCCTTACTAAGGACCTGCACTATGAAATTTCAGTGCATCAGACATAAAGAGAAAGTTTTAAAACTTTCCCAGAGACACAGCAGGCCACATAACAGAGTTTAGAAGTCAAAATGACTTGGCTCCTCAATAGCTACATTGGCAATTATAAGACAGTGCACGTTAGCCTTCATAATTTTGAGGGAAAATGATTTCTAACCTAAAATTGGATAACCAAAGTGGGTTTTTTTTTTGGGTTTTTTTTTTGTTTGTTTTTGTTTTTTTTGAGATGGAGTCTTGCTCTGTGGCCCAGGCTGGAATGCAGTGGTGCGATCTCGGCTCACTGCAACCTCCACCTCCTGGGTTCAAGCGATTCTCCTGCCTCAGCCTCCCCAGGCAGCCGGGACCACAGGCACACACTACCATGCCCAATCAAGTATAAAGGGTAGAATGAAGACATTTTTCCAACTTGCAGGGTCACAAAACTTGTCACTCCTCTGCATCTTTTCTCAGAGACTGCCAGAATAAGGGCATCTACCAAAATGAGCCTAAACCAATAATTCTCAAGTGGGGTGATTTTTCCCTCAGGAGCATTTGTTAATATGTGAAAACAGTTTTAGTTGTCATAACTGGGGGGTGGGGTAGTCTAGTGGGTAGAGGCCAGGGAGGCTGCTAAACACCCATAGAGGACAGAACCCTGTATCAATTATATGGCCTAAAATGTCAGTAGTGCAAGTGTTGAGAAGCCCTGGTCTCAACCAAAAGAGAATGTAATGGGGGACACAGAAAACGGGCTCCAAATGGGAGAAGAGGAAAGGAAAGGCCCAGGATGATGGCTCTGCAGCAGCACCAGAGAACAACCAGCCCAGCTAGAAACCAGTAGATTACCTGACTGTCTGGAAAACAGTTTTGAAAATGATTTGTAGATTTGTTGTTGTTGTTTGATTTGTAGATTTTTAAGGAGAGTTTGGGAAGAATTAATGCCAAGGTCATAGGACACTAAGCTAAATGAATGAATGAATACATGCATACAGTTTTCTCAAGGAAAAAAGGTGAACAACATGTGAAAAATAAAAACACTGAAATTGATGTAACCAGAAATTATGACATAATGTGCCACAGTGTGTAGCATTATGCTAGCATAAAAGTACTAAATCTTTATCTTCCACAGTAAGAATAGTACTATACAATTAGGGAGCAAAAATGAGTATAAACATATTATTTAGAAAAATGGAGGCAGACACCAGGAAAAACACCTAGTGAGAAGAGTAAGAAGTTACCTCTAAAGAGTAGCACTCGATGTGGGGAGCTAGTAGGGCAAGGATGTACTTTTTTTTTTTTTTTGAGACAGGGTCTTTACTCTGTCACCCAGGCTAGAGTGTAGTGGCATGATCATGGCCCACTGCAGCCTCGACCTCCCAGGCTCAAGCAATTGCCCCACCTCACCCTCCTGAGTGGCTGGGACCACAGGTGTGTGCCACTATGCCGGGTTAATTTTTTCCTTCATTTGTAGAGATGGAGTCTCGCTATGTTGCCCAGTCTGGCCTTGAACTCCTGGGCTCAAATGATCTTCCTGCTTCAGCTTCCCAAAGTGCTGGGATTGCAGACGTGAACCACCACACCCAACCTGTACTCTTTTCTTGTTATGTTTTATAGAACTATTTTACTTTTTAAAAATCAGACATTTTAATTCTTTGGATGTATTTTTCTTTCTAAAGAGTCTCCTTTTCCACTAGACATCTACAGTTTAATATCAGGGTTATTTATTATTGATTGTAAAAGTCTTAAGAGTGTTAGTTAGATATGCTCTGTTCTCACCTGGCTCAGTGGACTATAAACAGAGGAAGAAGGGCTCAGATGAGGATGGGTATAGTTCCTGGGGGTCTAGGACTGTGGAGGTTTTGCCTTTATATTTGGAACCCACCAGAAAAAGGAAGGAAATTAAATCCCATTTGTTTTCCAGCTCTTCCATATTGACTTTGGACATATTCTTGGAAATTTCAAATCTAAGTTTGGCATTAAAAGGGAGCGAGTGCCTTTTATTCTTACCTATGATTTCATCCATGTCATTCAACAAGGAAAAACAGGAAATACAGAAAAGTTTGGCCGGTGAGTACTGCCCTTGTGCCAAGGCTGAACACTTCTAACATTTTCTCATCTGACCACCTGGTCTAGCATTTCTTAGCTGTGGTATATGTGGATCTGGGAGATATTCAGTCTGATTATAGGAAGCTTTTGAGGGAATTTGCCTGTCAGATTATTGTGCTGGTTCAGAAATTCTCAGATAGGTGAAACAGAATGCTAGAAATTTAAAATAGTTATTGTATTTTTTTCCAATAATATACTACCTTTTACCTGTTTCAGAACATTCTCTGAAACTATTAAGACAGTTGATAGGAAAATGCTGAAAAGACATCTGCTGTCATTGTGTATGGAATACAGTAAGGGAACCAGGATTCAGGGCAAATTTTTAAATCTCTGATCTATTACTGACTACCTACATGTTCCCAAGCATAATACTTGTCTTTTTGCCTTTGTTTCATCTTAAAACGGGGACAAAAATATAAAATTAAGGGCTACTGTGATGATTAGAGACATATCATGTAACCCACACATATTTAACAAATGATTGTCACTATCCCTTATAGTTCTGTTTGGGTTTGCTCAGAATATACCTCAGTGGGTCTGGTTTTCTCTTTGGCAAAATAAGGGGGATACAATTGGATGGTCCTCAGCCTGGCATGGTAGGTCACGCCTGTAATCCCAGCACTTTGGGAAGCCAAGGCATGCAGATCACTGGAGGTCGGGAGTTCAAGACCAGCCTGACCAACATGGTGAAACGCCATCTCTACCAAAAATACAAAAAGTAGCCAGGTGTGGTGGCGCATGCCTGTAATCTCAGCTACTCAGGAGACTGAGGCAGGAGAATTGCTTGAACCTGGGAGGCAGAAGTTGCAGTGAGCCAAGATCACACCACTGCACTCCAGCCTGGGAGACAGAGTAAGGCTCCATCTCAAAAAAACAACATTGGATGATCCTCTTGAAGGACCATCTTGAAGAGAAAAGAGAGGGCAGGCAGGATGACAGGAAGGAGTAAAAGCACTGACACTAATTGGATGATCCTCTTGAAGGACCATCTTGAAGAGAAGAGAGAGGGCAGGCAGGATGACAGGAAGGAGTAAAAGCACTGACACTATATTGGGGGTACATTAAATTAGTTTCTGGAATCAGACCACAAATACAGAAACCAGAAGTATGTTCAGAAATACTTGTGGATTATAATTATAACTGATTTAATAATCAGTTCTTGTGTCTCATAGAATTAAAAAGTCTAGATTATTAATAAAAATGTAATAGCCTTTCATCATAGAATTTCTATTTAATTGTGTTTTTGAAAAATATATTTGTGATGTTAGAGAGATTGATTGTTTTATGTAGATTTTAGTCCTGGGACAATTTTCACAGAAGTAAAAATCAGAAATGAACCTTTAGTTCAGTAGGAAGTTTCTTATTCTAATAGAAAATCTAGCTATGTTTTCTTAATTTCCTGTATGAAATGTGCTGTCTCCCCTCTAACTGTGCTCATGTGATTTGCTGCACCACCCAAAGGTTCCGCCAGTGTTGTGAGGATGCATATCTGATTTTACGACGGCATGGGAATCTCTTCATCACTCTCTTTGCGCTGATGTTGACTGCAGGGCTTCCTGAGCTCACATCAGACAAGGATATACAGTATCTTAAGGTATAAAACCACTTTTCCTTCTCTCTTGGACTTTGTGGGCATTGAGCTCAGTTTTAGCTGCCTGTTTTATTCAAGTGGCTGAAGGGAGTAGAACAAAGTCATTTCCTCTAAGATGGTTCTTAGTCAGGAGGGAAAGAATCTGGGAAGTTCACATAAAGGAGGAATTTTGAAGAGTAGCTTGTAACCCAGAAGATTTTCCCATCAGTAGGAGGGGCATAAAGAAGACTGGTATTGGGCTATAGCCTTCTTACTCAAATTACTGAAAGACCACAGATCAGGCGTGGGTTGGCACCTTGATGTTCAACAGCCTGCCTTTTTCTTGTCAGGATCTTAGTAGGTCTTGAGTCATCTTACTGGATTTGGGTGGTAGTGGCAAGCAGCTATGTGTCCTGCAGTAATTATAAATTATTTTCGTCTTCAAAAACCTTTTGGAAGGAGTCATATTATCTCCCTATCTTGGGGTTCTGACTCCTGCAGATGATATTTAAATAAGAACATGAAGCGTGCTGCCTGATGGTGGCTGGGGAGGCACAACCAATCCAGCCTCCTGCAGACTTTGATATTTGCACATCTCTACTGAAGTTACATAAAATCGTATTTTTCCCCTTCCACTTTAGGACTCTCTTGCATTAGGGAAGAGTGAAGAAGAAGCACTCAAACAGTTTAAGCAAAAATTTGATGAGGCGCTCAGGGAAAGCTGGACTACTAAAGTGAACTGGATGGCCCACACAGTTCGGAAAGACTACAGATCTTAACGATCAGCCTTCGCTCCTAATGTATTTGTTGGTTTCATTTCGTTTTCATTTTGCACTTGCACTAAATTGAACATGACCCTATCAGAGATGTTATAAAGGGAATGAAATCCTGGAACTCAGAGTTAAATTAAGAACAAGGCATCCCACAGAACCTAATCTGAACAATCCCCGATGATTCCCTCTGCTTTTTGAATGCTTCCAAGACTTATCATGAAAACTGTCAATGGATAATCATTTCCTGCTGACTTTGCACGCCAAGGAATGCTACTAGAGATTGTTTCTGTTTTTGTTTGTTTTTTTCTAATATTTGGTACTTTCCCAGAATGGTGTAAATACTTCTTTTCAATGTTGTGACCAAGTATTGTCACTCAGCCAACAACTTTTCCACACCTGGGGATTGGTGGCTGTTCTTACTTTCCAAATGAGGCTAAAAAGAAAGGCATCTTTCTTCCCCTTTAAAATTGTGTAAACTGCAAATTATAATATAATTTGAATTTTTGATTATTTTCCAGAAGAAATCTTGTAAACCTGTGGATATTCATTAATTCTTTCATTAATATTTATTTCCATGATAGCATCATTCCAGCCAGACTTGCTGAAAATCTACTGGTGAGGCAAATATAATATATATAAATATGCTACATATATATTTATAAAATTTCTAGTGGGAGTTCTATATAAATGTTTCTTTGGTATTCTTCAGCCTGTGATTTAAAGTTTTACAAAAAGCAGAGCTTTTTCCTAAGTTACTTTTCAGTTAGGTAACTGTGTGATCCAGTTCTTCCAGCTGCTTCTATAATGAGGCACATATTAATACAGTTTTTATATGGTATCTATGAAAGAGTTCACTTCATAGAGAATAATACTTGAGCAAATGTATCCAAGAGAGCAAGCAAATGAAAAGGAACCTATTTATGGAATAAACTCCAGATCTGAAATTCAGTATTTTAGAAAAATGCCAGCTCTTCTTACTGTATTTATTAAAACTTGTAATAATGTGATTTTTTTCAAGAACATTAGTTCAAATTGAAATGGTTTCATGCCACATGGAAATCTTTTAAGTTATTTGTTGAGGTACCATATATTTAGGGTGCTAGGGGCAAGTAATATTAATATGTGCAATAGGAACTACTGGTTTGAATGTGTAAATGGATGATTTCTCTGAGTTCTGGCAACATCCAGCAAAACTACTGCTTATTCTCCAAAGAATATTGGGAGCTCTCAATCCTCAGTGATATGGGAAAGAGCACTGAGTATTTGCCCTATGACTGAGTTTTCTATAGGAATTTTATTAAAGAATGTTTAATTTTGTTGTCCTTAATGTTCTCAGTCAAATAAATGAGTGAGCTGGTTTCGGCTGTTCTTGGAATGGGTGAGCCTCCTCTTTATGGGTAGAGTGGGCCTTTGGAACTTTGCACTGGAACTCCAAGAAATGGCCAAGTCGGTAGACAAACCAACCTCAGGAATAGGCTAAGGCCTATTATGGCCTCTTCCCTGACTTCTCCCCTTGTTTCCCAGCCTCATCAGGCATGGTGTAGGAAGCCCCTTGGACTTTGGTAGGAGCTTGAGGTAAGGAGCCATGCATATGGGAGGTGCCCTGCCAAGGCCAGACTGTGCTGCTTTGGAGCTCTTGTTTACAGGGCAGATGCCGGAGCAGTCCAGTTCCTTGGAAATAACTCAGCTGAGGATGGGAGTTGGCCTCTGGATTCCTCATTTCTAGGGCTGGTATAGACTGACTGAGACTTCCAGGAATAGGACTGTGGAAAGACAGGTTTATTCAGAGATCTTTGTCTAGTAGCCACCCACCACTTCATGAACCAGGCCGCAGGTCAGTGGTTTGGAGAATGGTGAACACTGCCAGGAAGAAATGGATACCATTCTTTCCAGAGGGGTCAGCCAAAAGGAGGGCCTTGATAAATACATGCCAAATCAGTGAATGTGGATGTCTTTAAGAGCAAGAAAGGGAAATGAACTTCTATGTGTGTCCCCAAACAGTCCTGGGCCTGAACCCAGGATAACTCTTGACCCCCTCCCCTCTGACCTCTTCTACAGGCCCCCACTCCAATGTAGCCAGGACAGTGTTGCTTAGTAGCTACTGAGCATTCCTAGCAAGCACTCCCTACAGACTTTTTGAATTGCATGTCTGTGACCTTCAGGAGCTCTGGTTGGGCCAGAGAGGAAAAGGTAGAAGGCAGAAGGATAGCTACGCTCCAGCACGTTAGACTGTGCAAACAGCTTCCGGCGTAGGATTGGTTACCCCATGTCTTGACTCTTGAGCACTCTGACCAGCAATGGATATTATCCCAAAACATTTTAATTCCTGTCTTTTGGTCCTTTCCCATGTTCCCCTGAAACAAGGTCTTAGAAACTGTACATTTCCATACTTGAGGATAGCATCTGTGTCTACCTGGGTCTGGCGGGGGTAGGGGCTGGGAGGGGGCAGGCAGTGCAGAAGATGACTGTTAAAAGTAATTCTGGAGTGCTCACCTCCTGTCTATAGGCAGACCCTGGACTCCAGAGACCAATATTTGTAATCCAACTCTGCCTTTGTTACCCTTAAGTAAGGTATTTGTTTCTCAGGGTTTATGCTTCCTAGTTGATAAAATGAGACTATTAATACCTACCCCACTCAACTTCTCTGGGGTAGGGAGGGCCTGGGTTAAAAGTAGGGATAGGAACTTGTGCTGAGCCCCAGCTCAAACAGAGTCACTTCTTTCCTTGCTCACCCCTCTCCAAGACTACTGAGGGAAGGAACTCTGGGGAGGAAAGCCCCATCCAGTGTTCTGTCTTTGTCTCCTCTCTGGGGAGACCCTCCAGGGTATTCTCAGTTCTTCCTTGTCCCAGACAAGGACAGACAGCCTGTAACATAGGGGTCACTTGTCTACAGAAGGTGAAAGATTGGTCTGTGGAATAGAGAGCAGATAGGTACCATGCCATATAACCCTGCCGAGTGGGGATGAGCAGCTCTTAAAAAGGAGGGGGCAAGAGCTGGAGTTCCTTGGAGGGGGAAGAGTGATGGGAAGAGCTGGCTAGGTACAGCATATATGCAGGCTTGGAGGTGAGAAAAAGCGGGATTCATGGGCACTAACATGCTCAACAATTGTTTCTTTCCATCTGCCTTCCCATTCCTCCACTCCAGAATACTACACCTCTTCTCAGGGATCTAGCCCCATCCTCATGGAGCTGCTTCCTCCTTCAGTATTTGGCAGTTTTATCCTCTTCTCCAATGATGGAAAATCTATCTGACATTATCTTCTCAGCTATTCCTACTCTAAGATGTATATGAACATTTTAGAACCCATGATTCCTTTTCAATTTTGACAAAGCCTAGATCCAACAACTTAGAAATTTTCGCCTTCCAGACCCTCCCTCACTATCTTCCTCTCTCCTACCTTTTTTTTTTTATTATGAAAAATAAAGTATAGAGAAAGGTGCGTAGACACTTAACAACAATAACATTAATGTATAAAGCAAACAGCCATGTAACTATCACACAGATCAAGAACGTTACTAACACCTCAGAAGTCCTTCAGGCTCCCATTCCTGGTCAGGAGTCCCTCCCCCTTGCCAAGGAAGTCACTATACCCTCTCTTATGGCAATTATTTATTTCTTTATGTTAGAATTTATGCTGCCTACTTTTCAGGTTTTTTCACTCAGCGTTGTGTTTTCAAGATTCAGCCATGTAGTTGCAAGTAGCTGTACTCATTTATCATTGTATAGCATTCCATTTTGTGGCTGTCACATAATTTTATACCCTTTCTACAGTTAGGATACATACAGTTTGTTCCTATTTTGAGGCTATGAGGAATAATACGTGCCACTATCATTATAGTTTATCTCCTGGTTCACATACGTACATGTTTCTTTGGGTGTATATACTTTGGATGTCATAGGATTATGTATATGTTTATCTGGACTGGGTAATGCTACAATAAGTGGTTGTACCAATTTCTTCCTCTTCCAGTGGTACACGAGAATTCTTGTTGCTTTACATTCTCAACAAAACCCAGTTAATTTTTAGCCATTCTGGAGTATAGAATCAATTGATTTTCGTTTCCTTAATTAGTAATAAAATTAAGGGTTTTTTATTGTTTTTGACCATTTGGATTTTCTCCTTTGTGAAATTCCTGTTTAAATTCTTTGTCCATTTCTTTATTGGGTTACTTGTGATTTTGGCTTTTTGGGTTGTTGGTTTTTTGGTTTTAGTTGTTTTGAAGAAGGGTTTTTTTATTTTGCTTTTTTTTTTTTTGTTTTGTGAAGTTCTATATATTCTTTTGGATACAGGCTTTTCGTCAGTCATAGGTGTTAAAAATCCTTTCCCACTGTGTGTTTAACTTTCCTTCTCATTCTCCTAATGGTTTCTTCTAATAACACAAGATCTTAATTTTAATGTTGTAAAATGTGTCATTCTTTTTTGGGGGGGTTAGTACCCATGTGTAAGTGTTTAGATTTCTTTTCTCTGAAATCTTGAAGATATTCTCTTGGATTATCCTCCACACACTTTATATTTTTACCTATCCCATTTAGATCTGTAGTTTACCTAGAATTGCTCTTTACAGTGTGAAGTTCCAGTCAATTGTTTTTCCCATATGGGCACCAAATTGTATCATTCCTCAGTTTTCTTTGAAGGGTTAAGTAACGTGTCCATAGTCACAGAGTAGTTGATGGAGCCAGTATTCAAACCCAGGAAGTAAGAAGCCTGTTTCAATTATCTGTGCTCTTTATTCACAGTGCCTCAATACACATGTCAGATTTATTGGGTTCCACAAATAGAAACCTATGGAAATTTTGAATCAAATTGCATTTTAGGTTGAGACAAATTGTCATTTCCAGAATATTGAGTTTTCCAAAGTATGTAAGTGGAATACCCATTTATTTAGATTCTCTTTCATTTATATCCACAGTGATTTATAGTATTCTGTGTTTACATATTATATACATCATTTGTTAGATTCCTGGGTAAGTGATTTTACTGTAAATTTCATTGTTGTTAATCTATAGCAATCATTCTCAAAGTGTGGTCCCCTGATGAGCATCAGCATCACCAGAGAGAACTGATTAAAAATGCAAATTCTTAATTTTTAATTTTTGTGAGTACATAGTAGGTATACATATGGGGTACATGAAATATTTTGATACAGGCATATAACATGTAATTATCACATCAGGGTAATTGGGATATCCATTACCTCAAGCATTTATCCTGTGTTACAAACAATCCAGTTATACTCTTTTAGTTATTCTAAGATCGACAATTAAATTATCAACTCTAGCTACTCTGTTGTGCTATCAAATACTAGATCTTATTCAATCTTACTATTTTTTGGTACCCCTAGAAATGCACATTCTTGGTGGGGCCTGGCAGCTCATACTTGTAATCCCAGCACTTTGGGAGGGTGAGGCCGGGGGATCACCTGAGGTCAGCAGTTCATGATTAGCCTGGCCAACATGGTGAAACCCTGTATCTACTAAAAACACAAAAATTAGCTGGGCATGGTGGCTGGCTCCTGTAATCCCAGCTATTCGAAAGACTGAGGCAGGAGAATCGCTTGAACCCAGGAGGTGAAGGTTGCAGTGAGCCGAGATCACACCACTGCACTCGAGCCTGGGTGACAGAGTGAGACTCCATCTCAAAAAAAAAAAAAAAACAGAACAAAAAAAAAAAAAAAACAGAAAAAAAGAAATGCACATTCTTGAGCCCTGCCCTGGAGCTACTGATTTAGAAATGGGGGTGGAGCCCTAAAAGCTGTATTTAATTTAGTTAATTTATTTATTTTTTGAGATGGAGTCTCGCTTTGTCATCCAGGCTGGAATGCAGTGGTGTGATCTCGATTCACTTCAACCTCCGCCTCCCAGGTTAAAGCAATTATGTCTCAACCTCCTGAGTTTAGCTGGGACTACAGGTACGTACCACCATGTCCAGCTAATTTTTGTGTTTTTAATAAAGACAGAGTTTCACCATATTGGTCAGGCTGGTCTTGAACTCCTGACCTCAGGTGATCCACCTACCTCAGCCTCCCAAAGTGCTGGGATTACAGGCATGAGCCACTGCACCCAGCCAAACCTGTATTTTAATAAAGTTCCAGAGCAAAGGTCCATACAAATACATTTGATGTTTGTATTTGGCAGACTTACCAAACTTTTTAATTAATCCTAACAATTTATTTATATAAATTTTTTTTTTTTTTTTTCCCCTTGAGACAGGGTCTCACTCTGTCACCCAGGCTGGAGTGTAGTGGTGTACTCTCGGCTCACTGCAGCCTCTGTCTCCTGGGCTCAGGTGATCCTCCCTCCTCAGCCTCCTGAATAGCTGGGGCCACAGGCATGCACCACCACACGCAGCTAATTTTTTTTTTTTTTTTTTTTAAGAGACAGGGTTTCACCATGTTGCCCAGGTTGGCCTCAAACTTCTGGACTCAAGCAATCTGTCTGCCTCAGCCTCCCAAAGTGTTGGGATTATAGGCATGAGCCACTAAGCCCGGCCTGTATAAATTACTTTGATTTTGCATGTATCACCTGAAAGTAACTATGGCTGTGTTTCTTCCTTTCAACATTTTATTTCTTTTTCTTGCCCTTCTGCAATGAATGGTTCCGAATTCTAGTAAAAGGTTGAATAGAGGTAATACTCAACCTTTTGCTGAAGGGTAAGTTTTCAATACTAAGTACGGTTTTTTTCTGTCGATTTTTTTTGTGGATATCTTTTTTTTTCACCATGATACATAATTTAGTGGAGAGACAAACTATTCACACAGAGATGATTAGCATCACACAGCGCTTTAAGCAGATACTGGCAACACTGGAACTCACCACAGTAGCGATGAGAGAGGCTGCAAAATTATTAAAGTAGTACATCATGTGCTACAGTTAATTTTATGCAGTTATGATTTAATACTGCATTTTTGTGTTCCTATTTTTCTCTTTAAAAAATTTTTTTTTAACTTTTAGGTTTGGGAGTACAAGTGAAGGCTTGTTACATAGGTAAACTTGTGCCACGGGTTTGTTGTACAGATTATTTCATCACCCAGGTATTAAGCCCAGAAGCAGAGAAGATAACTATTGAGTACTGGGCTTAATACCTGGGTGGATCTCTTTTATCAGACTAAAGAAGCTACCTTAGCTTTCTAATTTGCTAAGGGGCTTTTTTAAAAATAATTAATGGATGTGGAAATTTATTAAATGATTTTTCTGCATTTTATTCAAGTGATCCTAAAGTTTTTCTCATTTGGCGAGTTATATTTATGTTTCAACATTAAACGAAGTTTGCATTCCAGCAATGAGCCAAGTTGATTGTCATTTTTTTTGTTCTCTGTTTTTTCAAGAGGAAGTCTCACTTTGTCCCCAGGCTGGAGTGCAGTGGCATAATCTCAGCTCACTGCAACCTCCATCTCCTGGGTTCAAGTGATTCTCCTGCCTCAGCCTCCCAAATCGCTGGGATTACAGGTGACTGCCACCAAGCCTGGCTGATTGATTGATTGATTGTATTTTTAGTAGAGACAGGGTTTCGGTATGTTGGCCCAGCTGGTCTCGAACTACTGATCTCAAATGATCTGCCAGCGTTGGCCTCCCAAAGTGGTGGGATTACAGGCATGAGCCAATGTGCCCGGCTGATCGTGAAGTATTTTTAAATGTGTATTCCTGGATTTGATTTGCCAATATTTGAGGGGTTTGTGTCTTTTTTTTTTTTTACTCAGTGGTATTAGCCCATAAGTTCCTTTTAAGATCTGTGTCAAGTTCTTTTAGGGAAGATGTAACCAACATGGCTCATGAGGTGCCTGGCACTCACCTCCTCCACAAAGCGGGACCAAAGCAGCAAGTAGATAACCACACGTCAAGTAGACTAAGAGAGAACACTAGAATTCACCAGGAAAATGACAGGGCACCTCTGAGGTACAGGAGAGAGAAACAAAGAAGCACCCAGCCCAGCTGGAATTGGCTCAGAGCTGGGATGAACTTGCCATTACTAGGAAAAGGTAAGGGGGAGATTCCCAGCAGTCCACATTCCCACCAGGGATACATACGGTCCTAGCCACCAGAGAGTGCCTTGGCCCTAACAGGCCCTGAGCCTAGTATAGGGAGCTGCTTGGAGTTCACAAAACTGCATTGTTCAAGAAAGGGAATTCACACTGGATCCCACTCACCCCCAACACCCAAGCAACTGCAGCATGGTGCCATTATGAGAGCTCAGCCCCCACCAGACTACATCCTGCCCTGGGACTCAACAGCCCCTGCAATTCCACATTCCTGGAGCCCCACTGACATCCTCCCACAACCACCTAGAGGACTGCAGCATTGCAATGCCAGCTGGACCCAGTGCTATGGCCAGTTCTTCAGCACTCTAGCCCACATAGTATCCTACACCCTAGAGAATGGGTGGTGAAGCACATCAGGGAGGCTGCCCCAAGGACAAAAGGGGCCGAAGTGTACATTCCCTGCAGCCTGGCAGCTGACTGCCCGAGACAGCTGCCACCGACTGCAGTCCTGCCCTTCCAGCAGCAGGGCCACCTCATACCTGTACATGCTGTGAAGAGACCTAAGGAACAATCCTCCCTCACACACCATCCAAGGGTGTGAGGACAGGCCTGTCAAGTTCACTCCTGCTGTCCGTGCCTGCATGCACTTCTGGGGGCCTGAGGACAGGCCTGTCAAGTCCACTCCTGCTGTCCGTGCCTGCATGCACTTCTGGGGGCCTAAGGACAGGCCCAACCCACCCACCACTGCCACTGCCAACACCCACCCATGTATGCTACCTAGGAGCCTAGGGACTGCGCTGGCTAGCCCATTGACACCTCCACTGGCACTCATGCATACCACCCAGGGGCCTGAGGGCCAGCCTGTTGACATTACTGCCACTGTCAGTACCACAACCGCTATCCAGGGCCCCGAGGACCCACCTGCCTGGCCTGCCACTACCACCGCCAGCGCTTGAGCCTGCCACGTGAAGTACACCACCCAGGCAACTGAGGACTGGCCCATCTACCCTTCTGCTGCCACCACTGGTGCTAGAGGACTGGCTCACCTGGTGTCCCTATCCCCAGTGAAGTCCCACTACAACCTACATAACCTCATCTTATTGAAGACAACATAATAAGACAAGATAAAGCAGAAGAAATAATTTCTGAACTGAAGACATGTTTTTTGAAATAACCAAGTCAGACATAAAAAACAGTAAAGCAAGCCATGTGACATATGGGACACAAAAGAACAAAAATTCAAATTTGGGGAGTTCCAGGAGAAGAAATGGGCAAAGGTAGAGAAAGCCTATTTAATGAAATAATAGCTGAAAACTTCCCAGGTCTTGCAAGAGACATAGACATTTGGAAACAGGAAACTCAAGGAGTCCCAAATAGATTCAATCTAAAGAGGTCTTCCCAGAGGCAAATGGTAGTCAAACTGTCAAAAGTCAAAAACAGATAATTCTAAAAACAGCAAAAGAAAAGCATCAAACCACATATAAGAGAATCTCCATCAGACTAACAATGAATTTCTCAGCAGAATTCTTGTAGGTCAGGAGAGAAAGGAATGAAATAGTCAAAGTACTGAGAGAGAAAAAAAGAAACTGTCAACCAAGAATCCTATGTCCAGCAAAGTTATCCTTCAAAAATGAAGGGAAAGTAGTCTTTCCCAGAAAAACAAAAATGGAGATGATTCATTACCACTAGACTAGCCCCACAAGAAATATTTAAGGGAGCCCTACACTGGGAAACAAAAGGACAACATCTACCATCATGAAAACTTACAAAAGTAATAAAACTCACTGGTAGAGCAGATACACAAAACAGGAATAGGAATGTTGTTACTCTAAAACAAGCCCACCAAATCATAAAAGAAAGTAAAAAGAAGAATAAAGGAAGAAAGGATATGCAGAACAATCAGAAAACAACAAAATGACAGGAAGTCCTCACCTATTAATAACAAGCTGAAACGTAAAAGTTTAAGCTCCCCCAACTAAAAGATACAGACCGGCTGAATGGCTAACAAAAATAAGACCCAAATATATCCTGTCTACATGAAACTCATCTCACCTATAAAGACACATAGACTGAAAATGAAGGGATGGAAAAAAATACCTCATGCAAACAAACCAAAAGCATGCAGGAGTAGCTACACTTACTTATATGAAAGGAGAGTTTTAAGTCAAAAAACCATGAGACAAGAAAATTATAATAAAGGAATCAATTAGGCAAGAGGATATAACAATTGTAAGTATCTATGCACCCAACATCAGAAACTCAGATATATAAAACAAATATTATTAGAGCTAAAAAGAGAGACTAATACGATAGTTGGGTATTTCAACACCCCCACACTCAGCCTGGGAGAGATTATCTAGACAGGAAGTCAAGAAACATTGGATTTAAACTGCACTTTAGACCAAGTGGATCTAACATTTAGAGAACATTTCATGCAACAGCAACAGAAAATAAATTCTCATGAGCACATGGAACATTCTCCAGGATGGCCCATATGTTAGACCATAAAACAAGCCTCAACAAAGTTTTAAAAATTGAAATCATATCAAGTATCTTCTAAGACCACACTGAAAACTAGGAATCAACAACAGGAACTTTGGGAACAAATATGTGGAAGTTAAACAACATACACCTGAATAACCAATGGGTTAATGAAAAAAGAAAGAAAGAAAGTAAAAATTCTTGAAACAAATGAAAATGGAAAAACATACCAAAACATTTGTGACGCAGAAAAAGCAATGCTAAGAGGGAAGTTTATAGCAATTAATATCTATACCTAAAAAGTAGAAAGATACTGAATAAACAACCTAAAACATCCACCTCAAAAAACTAGAAAAGCAAGAACAAACTAAACCTAAAATTAGTAAAAGGAAAGAAAGAATAAAGAGCAAAGCAAAGTAAAATGAAATAGAAACTGAAAAAATAAAAATAAAAAGAATCAACAAAATGAAAAATTGGTTCTTTGAAAATATAAACACCATCAATAAACCACTAGCTAGTCTAACCAAGAAAAAGAGAGGATCCAAACAAATAAAATCGGAAGTGAAAAAAGAGACATGGCTGTGTGCGGTGACTCATGCCTGTAATCCCAGCACTTTGGGAGGCCAAGGCAGGCAGATCACCTGAGGTCAGGAGTTCGATACCAGCCTGAGCAACATGGAGAAACCCTGTCTCTACTAAAATACAAAATTAGCCAGGCATGGTGGTGCTTGCCTGTAATCCCAGCTACTTGGGAGACTGAGGTAGGAAAATCACTTGAACCCGGGAGGCAGAGGTTATGGTGAGCTGAGATCGCATCATTGCACTCCAGCTTGGGCAACAGGAGCAGAACTTCGTCTCAAAAAAAAAAAAAAAGACATTACAACGGATACAACAGAAATACAAAAGATCATTAGAGACAATTATGAGCAACTATAAAATAACAAAAATGGAAAACCTACAGGAAATATATACACTCCTGGACACATACAACCTACCAACATTGAACCAGGAAGAAACAGAAAACTCAGAGATACCAATAACAAGTAATAAGATTGAAGCAATAGTAAAAAACTCTCCCAATACAGAAAAGCCCAGAACCAGATTTACTGCTAAATTCTAACAAACTTTTAAAGAAGAAATAACACCGACTTTGCAGATGTCGCCACTGGGAGCCCCATATTACCACCCATGGTCAACCCCACCATTGCCATCGATGGTGAGCTGTCGGTTTGACATTGCCATCGACAGTGAGCCCTTGGGGTGTGTCTCCTTTGAACCTTTTGCAGACAAGTTTCCAAAGCAGAAAACTTTCATGCTCTGAGCACTGGAGAGAAAGGATTTGGTTATAACGGTTCCTACTTTCAGAGAATTATTCCAGGGTTTATGTGTCAGGGTGGTGACTTCACACGTCATAATGGCACTGGCGGCAAGTCCATCTACGGGGAAAAGTTTGATGATGAGAGAACTTGATCCTGATGCATACAGGTCCTGGCATCTTGTCCATGGCAAAGGCTGGATCCAACACAAACAGTTCCTAGTTTTTCATCTGCACCACCAAGACTGAGTGGCTGGATGGCAAGCATGTGGTCTTTGGCAAGGTGAAAGAAGCCATGAATGGCTGGGCGTGGTGGCTCATGCCTGTAGTCCCAGCACTCTGGGAGGCTGAGGTGGGTGGGTCATGAGGTCAGGAGATCAAGACCATCCTGGCTAACAAGGTGAAGCCCCGTCTCTACTAAAATTACAAAAACAAAATTAGCCGGGCATGGTGGTGGGTACCTGTAGTCCCAGCTACTCAGGAGGCTGAGGCAGGGGAATGGCATGAACCCAGGAGGCAGAGCTTGCAGTGAGTTCAGATCACACGACTGCACTCCATTCTGGTCAACAGAGCAAGACTCTGTCTCAGGGGGAAAAAAAAAAAAAAAGCATGAATATTTGTGGAGGCCACGGGGACTTTGGGTCCTGGAATGGCAAGACCAGCAAGAAGATCACCACTGCTGACTGTGGACACTAATAAGTTTGACTTGTGTTTTATCTTTTTTGTGTTGTTTTGTTTTGCTTTGTTTTGTTTTGTTTGAGATGGAGTCTCACCCTGTCCCCAGGCTGGAGTGCAGTGGTGCAATCTCGGCTCACTGCAACCTCCGACTCCCTGGTTCAAGCAATTCTCCTACCTCAGCCTCCCAAGTAGCTGGGATTACAGACACACACCACCACACCCAGCTAATTTTTGTATTTTTAGTAGAGATGAGGTTTCACCATGTTGGCCAGGATGATCTTCATCTCCTGACCTGTGATCTACCCGCCTTGGCCTCCCAAAGTGCTGGCATTACAGGTGTGAGCCACCGTGCTCAGCTGACTTGTGTTTTATCTTAACCACCAGACCGTTCCTTCTGTAGCTCAGGAGAGCACCCCTCCACCCCATTTGCTCACAGTATCCTATAATCTTTGTGCTCTCGCTACATTTCCCTTTGGGTTCCATGTTTTCCTTGTTCCCTTCCATGCCTAGTTGGATTCCAGCGTTAAGTTTATGATTATGAAATAAAAACTAAATCACACAAAAAAAGAAATAACACCAACTTTTATCAAACTATTCCAAAAAATCGAAGAGGAAGGAATTCTTCCTAACTCATTCTATGAAGCCAACATTACCCTGATACAAAACTAGACAAAACCAAACAAAAAATAAAACTACAGGCCAATATCCTTGATGAACATAAACGCAAAAATCCTCAACAAAATGCTAGCAAACTGAATCCAGCAGCACATCCAAAAGATAATACCATGATCCAGTGGGATTTATCCCAGGGATGCAAGGATGGTTTGATGTACATGAATCAATAAACATGATACATCATTTCCAACAGAATGAAGGACAAAAACCGTATGATCTTTGTATTAGTCCATTTTCACACTGCTATAAATAAACCTGAGACTGGGTAATTTATAAAGGAAAGAGGTTTAATTAACTCACTGTTCCACATGGCTGGGGAGGCCTATGGAAACTTACATTCATGGCAGAAGGCAAAGGGGAAGCAAGAAGCTCTTCACATGGCAACAGGAGAGAGAAGTGAAAGCAGGGGAAATGCCAGATGCTTATAAAACCATCAAATCTCATGAGAACTCACTATCATGAGAACAACATGGAGGAATCCGCCCCCATGATCCAATCACCTCCCTCCCTCAACATGTGGGGATTACAGGTCCCTCCCTCGACATGTGGGGATTATAATTCGAGATGAGATTTGGGTGGGGACATAGAGCCAAACCATATTAATCTTCTCAATAGATGCAGCAATCACATTTGCTAAAATTAAACATCACTTCATGATAAAAACAAATTTGACATAGAAGAAACATACCTCCTCCCACCTTGGCCTCCCAATGTTAACCCCACAAGAGAATGTTTATACAGCCACAATTCATTTAGATCTATGTTCATTTTTACCATTGTTGCTTTTCATCCTTTCTCTTGCATTTTTAAACCTTCATCTAAAATCATTTTTTCTTCTTACATCAAAGAATATCCTTTAATATTTCCTTTGGTTGGTCTGCTCTGGATGAATTTCCTCAACTTTATTTTACCTGATAATAAACAGTAGTTTGACTGGGTGTAGATGTTTTAGTTAGTTGTTATTCGGCACTTTGAAGGTATTTTGCCATTGTCTTCTTGCTTCTGTCCTTTCTATGGAAAAGTTAGCCTTATGTTTTGGTGTGTGTTTTTCTCACTAGCCACTTTTTAATGATTTTTTTGTTGTCTTTGGTTTTTAGCCGTTTTACTATGATACGCCTAGAAATGGTTTTCTGTGTCTTCTTCCTGGTTGGTGTTTGCAGGGCTCAAATCTGTAGCTTGATGCTTTTCATCATTTGGGAAATTCCAAGGCATTATCTCTTTAACCTTTTTTTTGCATCATTCTTTCTCCTTTGGAACTATAATTACACATACTTTTAACTATATAGTCTATATTTACTACTCTCTTCTCTATAATCCCTTGTATTTTTCTTATATATGTCTCACCTATATTCCAGTTTACTGTTCCTCTGATTTTGAGTTCTTAGTTTCACTATTGTACTTTTTGACTCTATAGTTTCTCTTTAGTTCTTTTCAGTTATGCTGTGCCCTTTTTAAAATTTTACTACTCCATGCTGATATTCTCAGACCTTTTTTATTTTTTTATCATCTTGAACATTTTAAACATAGTTATGGATCAGGCGCAATGGCTCACGCCTGTAATCCCAGCACTTTGGGAGGCCCAGGAGGGCGGATCACGAGGTCAGGAGATCGAGACCATCCTGGCTAACATGGTGAAAGCCCGTCTCTGCTAAAAAATTAAAAAAAAAAAATTAGCCGGGCGTGGTGTTGGGCGCCTGTAGTTCCAGTTACTTGGGAGGCTGAGGCAGGAGAATGGCGTGAACCCGGGAGGTGGAGCTTGTAGTGACCCAAGTTCACGTGACTGCACTCCAGCCTGGGCGACAGAGCGAGACTCCGTCTCAAAACAAAAAACAAAACAAAAAAACCAAACAAACATAGTTACATTAAGCTGTACATCTAATTAACTCTTAATTTACAACCTATGTGCCTGTTTCTATTATTTCTGCTGACCCCATTTGTGTTGTCCTGTCTCATTTGCTTGCATGTTTATTTATTTATGCTGGATAATTACATCCATGATAACTGTAATTTCGAGGACAGATAAACTGTTTATTCTTATTCCTTAAGTACTGTTCTTTGGGGGTTCCTGCCCAAAATGTGGAAGTTTTGCTAGAGTATCCCAACCTTGGCATTCCCTTACCCTAATTTTTGTCTCCCCATTCCTTCAAGGCTGTGATAAGTACTGCTTAGAGGGTTAGACTCTTGACCTCCTGTTCTGGAATAAATAAACATTTCCAGGGTTAAGTGGTTCCAAATGCTTGGCTCATCTCTCTGGTTTTCCATCTTCTGCTACGTCTTGGCTTAGATTGTCTTTTTAGCTTTATTTTTAGCTTTATGATACCTTCAACACTTTTTATATTTTGACTTTTTTTTTTTTTTTTTGAGATGGAGTTTCGCTCTTGTTGCCCAGGCTGGAGTGCAATGGCGTGATCTTGGCTCATTGCAACCTCCGCCTCCTGGGTTCACTGTTTCACTAACTCTTTCTGCTTTATCCAATTTTAATTTTTTCTGTTTGCTTCTTAGAACAATTTTATGTAAATATATAAATGTGATCATAACTGCTTATTTTTTTAAGTGAAACCTTTTTTTTTTGTTTATTAATTTTGGTTACTCCCCACCTCTCTCAATCCCACTCCCATTCCTACCAGGCAACTCATGTCATTATAATTGTTTGCGACCTCTATTTCTCTCCATGCTTGTATAATCACATACAGAAAAAAAATCTGTAAAGACACACATACATACATTAGATAAGATGCTCTGCCATTGTTTTATAAAACTGAACTATATTATACCCACTCTTCAGCTTACCTTTTCTTGACTCAAAAATACTTCATGGAAACCTCTCCAATTCATTCTTCTGAATGGCTGAGTTGTAATTCATGATATATAATAATTTACTTAATCATTTATCTGTAGATGGGCATTCACAATTTCCAGTTTCTTTTATCCCCCACTATGAACAATGCTGCAATAAACGTCCTTGTATATATCCTTATATACCAACACTAATGCCTTTATTCTCATGGAATAGATTCCCAAGAGAAGAAGATATGTGGGGCATATTTTTAACAACTTTATTGTAAGTACATTTTAAAATCTTTAATGAAGTTTAACATTCTTTTAGAACATAACATAAAAATCATATAGGAATATAGCTTATTTTTCACAAAGTGAATTGTCTTTGTGACCAGCACCCAGATCAAAAATAGAAAATTACCAATCTCAGAAGTTCCTTTCATGCCACCTTCTAGTTACTAACTCCCCTGTAAAGTGCGCATTGTGTGGACTTCTAAGACTCTCTCTATATATATATATGAACAGACACTTTTCAAAAGAAGACATTTATGCAGCCAACAGACACATGAAGAAGTGCTCATCATCACTGGCCATCAGAGAAATGCAAATCAAAACCACAATGAGATACCATCTCACACCAGTTAGAATGGCGAATGGAATACTATGCAACCATAAAAAGGATGAGTTCATGTCCTTTGTAGGGACATGGATGCAGCTGGAAACCATCATTCTCAGCAAACTATCGCAAGAACAGAAAACCAAATACCACATGTTCTCACTCATAGGTGGGAATTGAACAATGAGAACATTTGGACACAGGAAGGGGAACATCATACACCAGGACCTGTCATGGGATGGGGGGAGCGGGGAGGGATAGCATTAGGAGATATACCTAATGTAAATGACGAGTTAATGGGTGCAGCACACCAACATGGCACAAGTATACATATGTAACAAACCTGCACGTTGTGCACATGTACCCTAGAACTTAAAGCATAATAAAAAAATAAATTTAAAAAAAGAGCCCTTTATATGTATGTTGACTCTTTTCATCTACATTGCAAATATTTTCCCCAAATCTATTGTTTGTATATTGGCTTTTTTAATGGCATATTTTGCCATACAAACTTCCTAGATTGTCAAATATGTTTGTCTTTTGTTTTATAGCTTCAAATTTTCCTGACTTAATTAAGGCTTCTGTTGGCCTTAGCCAGTCAGAAATGTTGTAGCTGTTTGGGGTTTAACTTTAGGTTCCCTTTCTAGTTTCTTTACAAGCTGTCTAGTTGAACTTACCCATTCCCATAGCTTTAAATCTCCTGCATGTGCTTATGATGTCCACATGCACATCTCTAGCCCATTCCTCTCCTTTGAGCTGCAGTAATATGAATCTCACTGCCTACCATCTGTGAGAGGTATGCTAGGTCCTGGGGGAGACAGTGGTATGTGGTCCCTACCCTCAGAACTCACTAGAGGAAGTAGGTACTATGTGTTAAATTGAAGGGATGCCTGGGAGACTTGATATATTGCACATTTCATATTGCTGTAAGGGAAAGGCAACAAAGGGTCAGTTCTGTGATATATGGAGAACTACTACAAATCTATTAGAAATTGTCAAACAACTCAACAGAAAAATAAGCAAAAGAAATAAAAAGACAATTCTCAGAAAAGGAAACCTGAATCGACAATAAACATATAAGATACTCAAAAAATAAAATGAGAAAACAAAATGAGAAAAAATAAAATTAAAATGCAGTATTGTTTAAACCCTCAGATTGGCAAAACTTTAAAAGCCTGACCGTATATCAAGTGGGGTGAAAATATTAGGAAAAGAAAACTCTACTGCTGGCCAAAGTATTCAACAGCACAACTGCCCTGGAGGGCAGTCTGGCAAATATCTGATAGTATTGAAGATGCACCTACCCTTTGATTTAGCAGTCCTGCTCCTCAATAGACCTGTAACAGTGCTTCTAAATCTAAATCTTTCATGTACAAATCACCAGGGCGGGCCTTGTTAAAACACAGATTCTCCTTCAGTAGGCCTGGGGAAGAACCTGCGATTCTTAATTTCTAACAAGCTCCTAGGTGATATCATTGCTGTCGGTCTAGGGGCACACTTAAGGTACCAAGGCCCAAGGGAAACTCTTGAACATAAACTCAAGGGGCATACACAAAGATGTTCATTGGAGCCGCTGATGTACTGATGATCATCTGAAAACTAGGGGTATGTGCAGCTAAATTTGTGCGGTTGAATGCAAGAGTTAAAGGAACTGGAGATACAAATACCAACCTAGATCAAAAAACATTGTTGAGTGGGAGAAAACCATGATGTCGAAAGGATACACAGAATGTGATAACATTCATATTTTAAAATAATACTGTACTTTTTCGATATATATCAAAAATATATATCAAAAGTAAAATAATATAAACTTGCATGGGAATGATAAACATCAAATACACAATAGTTATTAGTTGCACAAGGGAGGGGAAGGAGAACAGGGAGGGTATATGGGTATTCAGTTGCACTGGTAATGCTTTAGTTATTAAACTGGGTAATCGGTACACCTAGTTTAATAATACAGCTGTGTCATATTTTCTGTTTTTTGTACATCTGAAATATCTAATTAAATAACTAAGACAAGTAATAGCCTCAAGTTTTAAGGTGAGGAAACTGAGGCTGAAGAACTTAACTTGCTGTGCCAAACTTCAGATCTAGGCTATACTCTTTCCACATTATTGTGCTGCTTTGAATTAACAAAACAAAACAAACATGGATTTACCATGTCAAAGGCAAGACTATATTCCTGTGGGTTGGTCTCCATAAAGACAGAATCAAACTGCACTCCCAAGTGTTTGCTTAGGTACATGACAACCACTGCAAATCACAGATTTTGAGCTCTAATAACTACAGCTCAAAGCCCAATGCCTAAAAATAATTGCTTTGCTTTTGGACATGGCACAAAATATTTTTCTAGCAGATAAAAGATGGCCATTAAAAGAAGACTTTTACTCAAGAAAAATGAAAATAAACCACAACTCCAAAATAAATGAAAGCAAACCCAAATGTGAGTTTAACAAGCCTCAGAGTCCCTGTTAGATTGTTTCCTGGTCTTCCAATGGCATTGAAGCAAAACTAGGGGGTGGTATGGGAAGAGCAGAGAGGTTTTTTGGTAAAAATCTTTTAAAAACTTAAATTTTTGTTTTATTTTGTAGGGACAGAGTCTCACCATGTTGCTCAGGCTAGTCTTCAACTCTTGGGCTCAAGCAATTCTACTGTCTCAGCCTTCCGAAGTGCTGGGATTAGAGGCATGAATCACCAGCCCAGCCTTGTAAACGTTTTTTTTAAAGGTGAGCTGAGCTGCCAGCGGCAAAGACTTCAAAATAAAAGGTGTTAGAAGAAGGAAGGAGTCAAGGCTTTTCAACACACCCACCTTGCCACGCTGAATGTTGCCTGCCGGGTCCTGGCCTCTCCAAACCTTCTTCCCTCACTGCTCTCCTGCCCGATTTCTCTTTCCTGCTGTTAGAACCTGGTTCTGCCCAAAATTTCTTCGAAAGATGTTAATGGCAGGGAGACAGTAGTAAAGGGCATAAGTCTTAGTATCAGAAAAACCTGGATTTAAAATCCTGTGACACTACTGAGCAACTCACTCAACCTGAGACAGTCTATCTAGACCAGTGCTGTCCAACAGAACTTGGTTTGGTGACGGACATGTTCTCTACACTGTCTGGTATGATAGCCACTAGCTACATGTGACTGTTGAGCACTTGAAGTGAAGCTAGCATGACTGAGAAACTGAATTTTTGATTGTACTTCATTCTAATTAATTTAAATAGCCATGTGACTAATGGCAACCAAATTGGACGGAGCAAGTCAAAAAATGGAGAATGCCCCTCACACAGATCAGCAGTGATAACAGATGTGAAATGCCCCAATATGGTCTGCTATTAAACTGTATCCTGCCTTGAAAGACTTTCCGAGTATTGAAATGACCAACCTTCAGGCACTTAATATACTGACTTGGCTGGTCTTTGTGAGTATGCCTGCACAGGCCGATTCAGCCACAGAAGCACTAACACTGGGGCAACATCTAGGTACAGACACGCAACTCTCACTTTTTAATTACCGCCCGAGGTAGCACCTGATACAATCTGCTGTAAAGGAGTTTGCTTCTTTTCCTTTTGGTTTATGTCTTCACCATGTTAATTAAACAAAACAACCACATTTTCAGAAACCTACATTTTAAATTACATTTTTGTGACACTCACTATCTGAAGTTTCCTTAATGTTTCCAAATAAGAAAAAGTTTCTCATTTTCCTCAGTTAAACTAATTGTATCATTATGTACCAACTGCTGTAAACTAGAGAGACAGCCTATCTGCACAGGTTAAAAACACATAAAGACTTACCCATACATAGAAACGCAAATCAAGCAGATTTTGTTCACAGTATTTATTATAGTAAAGGTTACTGTTGTAAAACATTAGAGACTTTGGTCCATATCTTATTTTCCATTTGTCTTTAAAACATTTTACATTATTTGCATCATACATTGTAATTTTTATGACTATACATAATTGGTTTTTTTCCTGACCCTTGGAATGTTACAGTTTCATGTAACTTTTTAAAAAATAAAAACATTGCAGACTAAATGTACTGATAAGTACATACTGAACACATTTAATTACCACAGTAATTAAAAAGTCCTGATCTTTACTTCTTAAGATTAAGATTCATTAACTTGCAATCTCTGGGATTTCTCTATTATCCACAATAAGAGTATGAATAATCCCTTCTTTCCGCTTCCCACTACTGACAGCCTTTATGTAACAGTCGTGGTTCCCGAGACTGAAGTGAGTTTCAGTCCCATCATCTACAAACTCACCCTGGATCAACAAAAGAAGAAGGAATTAGTGGTGCACAAACATTTCTCTTTGTCTAGAGCATTAACACCATCTAAAAGTACAATAAAATAGTGTATTAAACAATAAGCTGTGAAAAACAAAGTCTAAAGCCTGTACTTAGATGCTTTTACATTTCTGTTATGAAGTGAAAGTTTCCTTTTTATAACCTCTACAATCCTTAAGAATCTTAAATTCTTGGGGGAGGAATATAAACCTCATGGCTATGTGTCTATAACATACGTTTTCAAAAATAAAAACGATAAACATGACATTTATTAGTTATTTATAAATGCCTCAAGTGATCTACCTGCCTCAGCCTCCCAAACTGCTGGGATTACAGGTGTGAGCCACGGCATCCAGCCAGGGATAGAGTGTTCTTAGCCACTCTGAAAATCTGATTCCTCCGGGTATAAGGTGGCTTACAATAAAATATACAGATAACAAAACCAGACACCACTAAATCTATACCTGTTCTGTTCAATACAGTAGCCACTGGCCATATGTGGCTATTGGGCACTTGAAATTGACTAGTCTGAAAATAGATATGCTGTTTAAATATAAAATAGACACTAGATTTGAAACACCTAGTATGAAACAAAAAAATATATAAAATAACTTTTTATACTGATTACATGTTAAATAATATTTTTGATATATTGATTTAAATTAAATATAATATTAAAATTAACTTCATCTAAAATTTTTTCCAGTGTGGACACTAGGTAAGTTAACAGTACACATGAAGGTCATATCTGTGCCTCATATGGCACTTTGATTGGGTAGCAGTGGTCTAGAGTAAAAAGATTAGCAGAGAAGGAAGGAAGGAAGGAAGGAAGAAGAGGCTTAGAGGATAAGAACTGATTTATGCTAGAAAGCAAAGAAACAGAAAATCAGATTTAAACCCTGGCTATGAGTTCCTGGCAGCCAAAGTAGATAGAACAAGGTCCCCCAGTTAACAACACCAAGCCAAAGAAGGCACAGGATGCCTCAGGGAGAGAAGCCTTTTCCCAGCTCTGGGAAGGATGTGGCCAGTGGCTCCTTATGGGAGGTGTGCTGAGTACCACAAGCATGTCCTTGGGTGCAGTGTGTTCCTGTCCCCATTTTTAATATTGAGCCTTGAAAAAAGACTTCAGAGGAAAGGGCAAGGGTTAGGTAATATAATCTATATAACCAGCTTCTTGGCAATTGGACAAATATATAATATTGGCACGATGCTTTGAGATAAAAAGGAGAAAATCAGCTGTAACTCACAGGCAACAGGATGAGTTTGTTGTGTGTACGTACAGTACTGGGGAAGGCTGCCCAGATACGGAGCTGCCCAAACTGCCCTGCAAACTAGGTTGTAGTTACAATGAGAAAGCAATTGTGTTATAAAGAGCTATTTTCCAAACACATGTGGTTTCCTGTTAATTACTACAAAACAAAGACACGTGGATGAATACTATTTTCACCTTTTTACAACCACAACAACATTCTTTGTGTGTGTGTGTGACAGGGTCTTGCTCTTGCCACCCAGGCTGGAGTACAGGGGTACAATTGTAGTTCATTGCAGCCTTGAACTCCTGGGCTCCAGTAATCCTCCTGCCTCAGCCTCCTGAGCAGCAGGGACCAGGCACACATCACCATATACAGCTAACTTTAAAAAAAAATTTTGTGTAGAGATACAGTCTTGTCATGTTGCCCAGGGTGGTCATGAGCTCCTGGCCTCAAGTGATCCTCCCGTCTCGGCCTCCCAAAGTTACAATTGCTTTTTTTTTTTTTTTTTGAGACAAGGTCTCGCATTCTGTTACCGAGGCTGGAGTGCTGTGGTGCAACCTTGGCTCACTGCAGCCTCAACCTCCCTGGGATCAGGTAATTATTCCACCTCAGCCTCCCGAGTAGCTGGGACTACAGGCATGCGCCACCATGCTCTACTAATTTTTGTATTTTTAGTAGAGAGGGGTTTCACCATGTCGCTCAGACTAGTCTCAAACTCCTAGGTTCAAGCAATCTGCCCGCCTCAGCCTCCCAAAGTGCTGGGATTACATGCATGAGTCACCTCGACCAGTACAACCACATTCTTAATACCATAAAACAGCATTCTCTTTACATGTGCACTGGAGAATTTCTCGAGTGTGGGAGGAAATGAGATTCAAAACTGCTGATTCTCTATCTAGAGAATTCCAGGCTAGGAAAAAAAGAACAGGAAGAACCACCAGGTATGACATTGGGCACACAGTAGGTATGTGATCTATGTTAGTGGTAACTGGAGTTTTTCCAAAGGGGGCCATAAAATACTGAAGCACTCTCCAAGCCTCTCTGCATAAAAGAAGTCTCTATCAGCAGATTTAACCCAGAGAGCAGCTCAAGCACTCAATTTTGAGTGAGCCCAAATTAAATTCTTTAGGACTCAGAAACAGAAAAGCATTCATCTTTGTGACTTTTAAATTTCAATTTATTGATTAATTATTTTAGAGATGGGGTCTCACTATGTTGCTCAGGCTGGCCTAAAACTCTAGACTCAGGGGTTCCTCTCACTTCAGCCTCCCAAGTAGGAGGCCACTACAGACCTGTGCTATCACGTGTGGCTTCATCTTTGTAATTTTTGATTTCTGGCTTTGTCACCTCCTCAGAAACAGCTATCAGACCAAGTAGGTTCTAGGTGGTCTTCTGAATAAATTAATCCCAGACCTCCTTTCCTCCAACTACCAAAAGCACCTTTTCTCACTGTCTTATACCTATACTATACAAATAAGATAAAAGCAACTACAACATGCAAAATGTGACCAGAGAAGAGAGCTTCCCATTATCTCTAGCCCTGATGTTCACATCTGGAGCCAGGATTAAAGTGGGTCAGAGGGACAGCACTCCCTGCTTGGCCCGCAGATCCCATAAGACATGGGGATTACCACCCAGTGATTTCAGCTCCTCGTCCCACACTTTGTTTCCCACTCTCTCCCTTGTGCACACTACTACTGTTTCATTCCTGCTGGAAATTCACTCCTACACTCATCCCATCCACAGCCACAGTAATCCAAGCACCTGATAGCAAAAGCCAAACACACTGGAGTCTAGATGGGGATTTCAGTGCGCCTGGCCACAGTGACTGCGGTGGCCTCTTTCTCCCTGCATCGGCACTGCTGGTCTAAAATTCCACTTGTCCTCTGGGCTTTGTGAGAGTGCCCTTTCCTGTTCGTCTACCTTCGCGTCATCCGATACCGTATCACTCATTTTATAAAAATCTCACTTTCAGAAAAGAACCCTCTGCTTGAGTGTATGGTATAAAACATTCCTAAAGTGTGTTCTGTGGACCAGCAGCATTAGCAGCACCTAGGGAAATGTTAGAATTCGCATTTTAACGAGATCCCAGGCAATTTCTGTGCATGCAAGTTTGAGAAGCAGTGATACATAACGCACCACTTCAAATGGATAAACACAAGAGGACACCAGCCTGTGGGGATATAATTCTAACTAGCGCCTCTTTTTAGGTATTTTACTTGCTAGGTATTTTACTGGCATTTTACTTGCTATGCTAGAGCCTGGTCCAGGACAGGAAAGGGAGAGTATGAAGTTGGTGTCAGCTAAGAACATAAGTTGTTTCCAAACTCATGGCACCAGGCACTGTCTGGCAAAGGTTTTCAGAATCTGGAGTCAGGAGTACTTAATCCCATTTTTGTTTTTATCAAGACGGCCTTGGTTCATTATAAAATCTCTATAATTAGGGAATGCAGCAACAATTCAATGGTAACTTAGATACATGGCACTTAGAGTCATTAAATAGTCAACTTACTGCTGTCTCCAATTTTTTACCATTGCACCACACGTCCATAGTGTCTTTTTCTGTAAAAGTAGCATAAAAACTTTAAGTTATAATTCTGTGAATTAAAGATAAAGCTAACTTTTCCTATTTATTGCTTTAGGAAAGGATTGATATACCAGATCTCTAAAACTCCATTAATATTCCAAAACCCAATACTTTTTCATGGCTTTCATGGCTTGGAGACTCTCCTAAAATTTGAAAAAGCTGTGTTTGTTCTTTGTTCAGAAAACTATAATGAAACAAAACAATCTTTTAAGAGAAAGTTATGGTCCTAATACAAATTGATGAAGCCTTATGAAACAAAATAAATCCAAAAGGACCACCTTTAAAGGAGGATGCATACAGGCTGGGCACGGTGGCTCATGCCTGTAATCCCAGCACTTTGGGAGGCTGAGGCGGGCGGATCACGAGGTCAGGAGATCAAGACCATCCTGGCTAATACGGTGAAACCTCGTCTCTACTAAAAATACAAAAAATTAGCCGGGCATGGTGGCGGGCACCTGTAGTCCCAGCTACTTGGGAGGCTGAGAGGCAGGAGAATGGTGTGAACCTGGGAGGCGGAGCTTGCAGTGAGCCAAGATCACACCACTGCACTCCAGCCTGGGTGACAGAGCAAGACTCAATCTCAATCAAACAAACAAACAAACAAAAAAGAAGGATGCATACAGATGAATGTGAGGAGGGACCTTTCCACACAAAATGTCCTTCAGTACTGACCAGATGACTCCCCTGCCTCTCACACTCACCCAACTGGATGATGGCACAAAGGGACCACCGAAAGCAGCTGCCACGGGGTTTATACAGGATAGACAGCACGTCCACTTTAGAAATCTAGTCCAGCTTCTTACTAGGTAGTACAATAATGTCTATTCCTTTTCAGAGTGGTTTCACTTTAGAGAAAAATTATTGGATTACAAGTAAAAAATAGGTATAGCTGGTGGACTGCACACTAAGGAACAATATGGAACAAAATGCTGCCCCGACACACTTAAATGCATCAGTTAACTTGCCATAGCTCACCTGAGGGTGGGGGAGTCCCCAGAGCCCCTTGCGAATGTTATTGTCCTGGGAGTATCAGGAGAGAAGACTGCACTAATCAAGAAGCCGGAAGATGAGCTTTGGGTATTATAGTGAAGAAGAGAAGGAAGTGTGGCCTGTATGTGCACAAGGAGTCCAGGGGTCAAAACCTGCCCGGGGGTCAGGTTTGAGGTACCAGTCCAGGGTCTGACTACCTGGCCATCTGCTCCAGGAACACAGTCTAAAGGGGGTTCTTTCCCTCCCCACACCTTGAGATGGGAGCCTCACTTAGAGATGGGAGAAAAGCCTGTGAGGTGCGCTAGATGGAAAAAGAGAAAGCCAGAGGGGTCCAGGAGATATGGGCAGGGGTCACCTCAGTGGCAGCCTTAGTAGAAAGTCACTACAGTCACAGCTGCAGGTAAACTCAACTTGTCCCAAGACATGATCAGTGTGCACAGTGCTACGGTAAACCACGATGGTGGTGGAAACTGGTATTTTACTTGCTATACTTACTGAACATGTGCATGTACTCAGAGTTTCTACAATAGTGTATTAGCATGCCTCTGAAGAACACTGCTAATCCAGAAGCCCTGAAAGTAAATGTATTAAATTTGACTACATAAAAGTAAAGAAAAGGCTGGGTGCAGTGGCTCATGCCTGTAATCCCAGCATTCTGGAAGGCCGAGGCGGGCGAATCACAAGGTCAGGAGTTCGAGACCAGTCTAACCAACATGGTGAAACCCTGTCTCTACTAAAAATACAAACAATTAGCTGGGCGTAGTGGTGGGCGCTTGTAATCCCAGCTACTCGGGAGGCTGAGGCAGGAGAATTGCTTGAACCCGGGAGGTGGAGGTTGCAGTGAGCCAACACTGCACCACTGCACTCCACACCAGACTGGGCGACAGAGTGAGACCCTGTCTCAAAAAAAAAAAAAAAGTAAAAAAGCCACAGCACAACTGAAGAAAAATGCACACACATTAGCCAAGTTATGCAATAAATGACAAACTCGGAAAAATATTTCAAACTCACAGCATGAACAAAGGACTAAACTTACTAATGTGAAGACTGTGAGAAATGAAGGAGAAAAAGACCAAAAACCAAAAGAAAATAGGGCACAGGGCATGAACAGGCATCATGAGAAAGGAAACACAAAAGAAACTTAAACCTAAGATGCTCAACCTCACTTTTGAAAAAGACAAATAAAAACAACCCTGAAATACCATTTCTTCTCCTAGCAGAATGCCAAAAAATCCAAAAGTTTGGCAACATGTTCTGCTGGAGAACCTGGGGGAAAATAGCTAATGGGGGTACAAAATGGTAAAAGTACTATAGAAGGCAAATGGGCAGAAATCTATTAAAATGACAAATACAATTATTCTTTGACCCAGAAGAAGTCCTACTTTCCTACTTCCAGAAATGTGTCATAATATAATATGTGTCCTGTATTCCAAGACGCATGCAAACAAAGCTATTCATGCAGCATTGCTTTTAACAGCAAAAGATTAGAAACAGCTCAAGCGTTCATCAGTTGGGAGTGAGCTAAATATTTACTATTGAAATGTACTCTGTAGCTATAAAAAAGCATGAAAAAGTTCTTTAGGTTCTGATATAAAAGGATCTTCAGAATGTACTAAGTGAATAAAGCAAGATGCTTTTATGTGATAAGAGATAATATGTGTATTTGCTTGAATCTGAATAAAGAAACACTAGAGTGACACTAAAAATGGTTATCTTGGGGGAACATGGCAGATGGGAACAGGGATGGAAGCAAGACTTTTCACTGTGTCTTTTAATAGCATTTTGATATTTGAATCTTGAGTATGTAACCTATTCAAAATGATATGTTAATAAAAGGACATATCTGGCTGATAAAATGTCAAATCTATCATGACTCAGAGGTGGATTCAGTGACTCATGGGAGGTGCTGCTGCATGTTCATCTTGGAGCATCTCCTCTTTACCTGCCTGCAGATTCCCTCAGCCACAAGAACAATAGCTAGGGACTTCCCACGTGAGTCCTGAGCAGGTTATGTTCTGTAAATGCTATTAGAGAAGTGAAACTTTTCAGAACAGAAAGAGAATTTCCGTTCAACATGAAGTTTCATATGTACTTTCCTCCTGCCAGTTTTATTTTCCTCCCATGACATTCAGTGGTGTGGAGACTACTGGAGCTAAGAATGCTAACCAACCCTGTTTTCATTGCCCTTATATGCCTCACATTTTTGGGGTGGAGAAAAAGAATGCACATGATCTTTGAGGTCAGGTCTCAGCATCACTTTTTACTAGCAGTACCCTTTGGCAAGTCACCACCACTCTGAGCTTCCATTTCCTCAGGGGCAAATGAAGATACCACTCTTCCCACAAGTTGTTATAAGGGTTAGGAATAATTTATATAAAGTGCCTAGTATAGTATCCGGCACATAATATAACCTCAAAATCATAATATTTTGTTATTCAAAGCTTTTTCGTGGCCTTGCTCTAATTTATCAATATAAAATTTAGAAAGTCATATAATACTGTCATTTGAAACTTGCCACATAATATATATAAGTGACTTTTACCAGGAGACCCTAGATAAGCCCATTCTTTGCCCATGAGTAGTAATAATAACCACAAATAATATTTTTTTTTTTTTTTTTTTGAGACGGAGTCTTGCTCTGTCACCCAGGCTGGAGTGCAGTGGCCAGATCTCAGCTCACTGCAAGCTCCGCCTCCCGGGTTTATGCCATTCTCCTGCCTCAGCCTCCCAAGTAGCTGGGACTACAGGCGCCCGCCACCTCGTCCGGCTATTTTTTTTTTTGTATTTTTTAGTAGAGACGGGGTTTCACCGTGTTAGCCAGGATGGTCTCGATCTCCCGACCTCATAATCCACCCGTCTCGGCCTCCCAAAGTGCTGGGATTACAGGCTTAAGCCACTGCGCCCGGCCACAAATAATATTTTTAAATTAATTATTATTATTATTTTTGAGACAGAGTCTTGCTTGATCACCTAGGCTGGAGTGCAGTGGCGCGATCTCGGCTCACTGCAACTTCCGCCTCCCAGGCTCAAGCAATATTCCCGCCTCAGCCTCCCAGGTAGCTGGGGTTACAGGTGCCCACCACCATGCCCAGCTAATTTTTGTATTTTTAGTAGAGACGGGGTTTCGCCATGTTGGTCAGGCTGGTCTCAAACTCCTGACCTCAAGTGATCCACCTGCCTTGGCCTCCCAAAGTGCTGGGATTACAGGTGTGAGCTATCATGCCCAGCCAAATTATTATTAATTTTGAGGCAGAGTTTCACTCTGTCATCTAAGCTGGAATGCAGGGGTGCAATTTAGCTCACTGCAACCTTGAACCCCTGGGCTCAAGTGATCCTCTCACCTCAGCCTCCCAACTACAGGCATGTGCTACGTGACTCAGCAAATATGTAAATATTTTGCAGAGATGAGGTCTCCCTATGTTGCCCAGGCTGGTCTTGAACTCCTGGGCTCAAGTGATCCTCCCACTTCGGCCTCCTAAAGTGCTGGGATTACGGGTATGAGCCACTGTACCTGGCTGACAAATAATATTTTTAAAGAATTCACAATGTGAGAACCACTGCTAAGTACTTTACATGTACTAAATCAATTAAGCTTCACTCATACCACAACTCTGTGAAGGAGTTACCATTATTATCCCCTTTTTTTTGTTTTTTTTTTTGAGACGGAGTCTCTCACTCTGTCGCCCAGGCTGGAGTGCAGTGGCGCGATCTCTGCTCACTGCAAGCTCTGCCTCCTGGGTTCACGCCATTCTCCTGTCTCAGCCTCCTGAGTAACTGGGACTATAGGTGCCCGCTACTGCGCCCGGCTAATTTTTTTGTATTTTTAGTAGAGACAGGGTTTCACCATGTTAGCCAGGATGGTCTCGATCTCCTGACCTCATGATCCGCCCGCCTCGGCCTCCCAAACTGCTAGGATTACAGGCATAAGCCGCCGTATTATCCCCATTTTAGAGATGAGGAAACCAAGGCTCAGAGGTTAAGTAATGTGCCCATCACACAGCTCTGATCCGGGAGCCTGCATTCTTCATAACTAATCTGTAAAATGTAGGCTGTAGTCAGCATAGTCCAAAGTTTGATGGATCTTGGAAGTAGAAGTGCAAGCAATATCAATAACATAGGCAATTTTGCCTTTACCTCAGTAAATGACTCTGGTCCCTTGTCCCTTCCAAACAGCAAAAGGGACAAGTTTGGGCTGAACTCTGTCTCATTTCCAGGCTCATGAAGGATTGCAAATGGATAGAGAAGAGTAAAGGCAGACAAGGAGTAAAAGGAGAAAAATAGATTTTTTTAAAGACCAGAGATAATTCACAAGTAGCTAAGCAGACCCCTGGGCATTTAAAAGAGAACTAACTGTATGCTTGGCATAGCTTAGGTAGTCTCTTCCATTTCTCCCAGGAAAAGTTAATATCAATTGTATTACAAGTTGGCAAAGGAGCTGATTAAGCACCTAAAATTAATTAAAGGCCTAGTTTCATCATCTGTTAAAGTCCCATATGTTCAAGTGTGTTGACACTAATCATAATCCTTTTAAAAATGAAAACTTCCATTATTAATGAGATCCAGTGGTTCTAAAACTTTATTGCAGATTGAGTAATTATATTCCTAAACATATCACTATGAAATTTGGAAATATAAGGGATAAGATGAGCTCCCAAAACCTTCTGGAAATAAAAAAATGAGATTCAGATTGGCACAACACTTCTCATTTCAAACAATGGAGAATAAAAGCTATTGGAATAAGGGTTTCAAAAATTCTGAGAGAAAATTAGTTTGAAATTAAAACTCTGTACTGAACAAAACTATCAATTTAGCATTAGGATAAAAGTTATGTTTATTTCTTAGACACCCTTTATCAGGAGATTACCTAAGGATATATTCCAGTAAACAAAGATGAAAGCAGGAGTTGAGGGGTTCAATAACTAGAAGAACAAAAGAGTTCCATGAAAGAAAGCCTAGGGTGGCTATGAAGCAGCAGACTTGGATATTTAGAACAGGAAGCCAACAGACTCCCAATATTGTTGTTAAGAATGAAAAGAAGGATGGTCACAGCTGCTTACACATGTAATCCCAGTACTTTTGGAGGCTGAGGCAGGAGGATCACTTGAGCCCAGGAGTTCAAGATCAGCCTGGGCAACATGGTGAGATTCTGTCTCTACAAAAATTTTTTTTAAAGTTAGCCTGGCATGGTGATGTGGACCTGTAGTCCCAGCTACTCGGAAGGCTGAGGCTGGAGGATCACCTGAGCCCAGGAAGACAAGGTTGAGCCATGTTAATGCACACCAATGCATTCCAGCCTGGGCGACAAAGTGAGACCCTGTCTCAAAAACATCAAAGAGTGAAAAGAATTCCAAGCAATAGAGAACATGAGTAAAACTGCTAACAGACATAGGAATATGGGTAAAGAAAAGATATATATCTATTTTCCATAAGAAAAGAGAAACCCGGCCGGGCGCGGTGGCTCAAGCCTGTAATCCCAGCACTTTGGGAGGCCGAGACGGGCGGATCAC
>NW_012118043.1:8194193-8195804 GCF_000951035.1 Colobus angolensis palliatus
GGCGAGGTGGCGGGCGCCTGTAGTCCCAGTTACTCGGGAGGCTGAGGCAGGAGAATGGCATAAACCCGGGAGGCAGAGCTTGCAGTGAGCTGAGATCCGGCCACTGCACTCCAGCCTGGGCGACAGAGCGAGACTCCGTCTTAAAAAAAAAGAAAAGAGAAACCCAAACAGGAAAGCCTGGAAAAACAAACAAACAAAACTCTTCAAAAAGTCCTAAATTTTGGTAAGTTTTATCTGATGCAGTACTAAGCCTATTGTTATCTAGGAAAATATTGCTTTCTTACTGATAAATCCTAAATTTCCAATTGCCTTTAAGATATATTTATAAAGAGAAATACCAAATAATATCAAAATCTACATCAATATTACCTTTTTTTTTGAGACAGAGTCTTGCTTTGCCACCCAGACTGGAATGCAGTGGCACAATCTCGCTCACTGCAACCTCCACCTCCTGGATTCAAGTGATTCCCCTGCCTCAGCCTCCTGAGTAGCTGGATTGCAGACATGTGCCACTAGGTCCAGCTAATTTTTGTATTTTTAGTAGAGACGGGGTTTCACCATGTTGACCAGGCTGGTCTCAAACTCCTGACCTCAGGTGACCCTCCCGCCTCGGCCTACCAAAGTGCTGGGATTACAAGCATGAGTCACCGCGCCTGGCAATATTACATTTTTTAAAAACCTAAACCTATAATCCTCAAATCCATCACCATAAAACCTAGCTTAAGATAGCTTACATATAAAATGGTGGATTAAATGAATGCTTCATTTACACAGGACACATTAGAAATACACCTGCTGGACAATATACACACCTGCTAGACAATCTCAAGCAGATGGGAAACAAAAAGATTTAAAAAAATGTTTTTAAACAAGTGAAATACACCTGCACTTACACTCCCTCTCCTTTTCAAACCTCCATAGAAGGTCTGAATAGTTACAGGAATTAAACAGACATTATAAAAAAATAAGTTATGCAGAAATAGCACTAACTTACCCAAAACAATTCTAAAGTTCTCACCATCCATGTGTAATATCCAAGTATTGGTGGTTTTTGATCTGTTCTCCATATACTTCTTGAGACTTTTCCCATTAATTTCCAGAGTATATTCATAAGCAAAACCACTGATAGCATCTATATTTATGGTCGCTTTTGTCTTCGCAGCTCCAACATAGAATGTTTCTCTGCCCACTAATTTGAACATCCAATCTTTCCTTATCTCTTCCTACATAATAAAATAGAAAAATTTGAACTAGTCAAACGGAAGAAAAATTAAAATTTAATTTTAGAAATAACGTAAAGTGAACAAAGGCAATGCCATTTAGATATAATTTTATTGCCAGGCGTGGTGGCTCATGCCTGTAATCCCAGTAAGCTTTGGGAGGCTGAGGCGGGCGGATCACGAGGTCAGGTGTTTGAGACCAGCCTGGCCAACACGGTGAAACCCCGTCTCTACTAAAAATACAAAAAAAAAATTAGCCGGGCGTAGTGGCGGGTGCCTGTAATCTCAGCTACTTGGGAGGCTGAGGCAGGAGGATCACTTGAGCCCAGGAGTTCAAGATCAGCCTGGGCAACATGGTGAGATTCTGTCTCTACAAAAATTTTTTTTAAAG